>NC_041063.1:20550546-20828046 GCF_900634775.1 Gouania willdenowi | reverse complement strand
ACAAAGAACAAATAGTTTTGTGTTCATCTCAATTGTTGTTTTATGTATTTTTTTGTCATTTTGTATATTTTTGTTGCCCCTTGTGTGTGTCTTTGGAGTCATCTTATGTATTTTTGTTGTTGTTTTGTGTATTTTTGTGGGTTTGTGAGTTACGAGTCATTTTGTGTACTTTTGTTGTCATTTAGTGTGTATATTTGTTGTCATTTTTTGTGTTTGGAGTCATTTTTGTGAATTTCTGTTGTCGTTTTGTAATTTCTTTCTGATTATTTTTGTTTTTCTGGTCGTTATTTTGTGTATTTTTGCTCTTTAGTGTATTTAAGTTGTTCTTTTGTGTATTTTTGTTGTCATTTTGTTTTTTCCAAACAAGTTTTTTGTATTTTTTTTTATCATTTCATATATTTTTGTTTTCATTTTTTGTGTTTGGAATCATTTTTGTGCATTTTTCCTGTCATTTTGTATTTTTTTTTGTTGTTTTGTGTTTTACGAGACATTTTGTTTATTTTTGTTGTCATTTTGTGTTTTCCTGTTTTCATTTGGTAGAATTTTTTGTTATTTTTCTGTATTTTGGAATCATGTTGTGTGTGTTTGGAGTCATTATGTGTATTTTTCTTCTCCTGTAATTCTGTTCATAAGGATTTTTTTTTTACTGGTTGTCTGGGCTGAGGTTTTCCTAAAGCTACCATGAAAACATGAGATTTCCCCACTATTGTTCCGTTTCAATGGTCACTGCAGCGGTAAACAACAGGATAATATTCCAGCGCTGCTGTAAAGGCTGTGCCTGTATGCTAGACTGTATCCCTGAGGTTTGCAGCAGTGTAAAAGCCCAGTGAATAATCCAGCCTTGGGTTTAATCAGTGTGAAAGAACAAGCCCATACTCACCACTGAGTATGACAGTAAAATACCCACTTCAGACTTATATCATTGGAAGTATAGGGAGAAAACCTACTGGTCTTTTTCGAGTTGTTGAAAAGCAATAGCAACAAAAGACCACACTGGAAAAAAAACAAAAAAACATTCAGGCTAACACTGAATGTATGGAACAGACCAGTACGTTTAATTACAGTTTTTTTTTAGTTTTTTAAAGGCCGACCATGTAATCAGGATATTTGTGTGACTCGCTGTAATTCCTGCAGCATCTTGCTCTTCAGTTTGGGATCAGTTTGATTTAAACCTCGTTTTTTGCTCAAATCAAAATTAGTGTCATGTGTTAAACTGTTTACTTGTGAAATTTCATGCCAACAATTACCGTCTCGATCATTGTCTAATCCTCTGCTAATCCGTGTAGTGTGCGCTGCCTGTCAACGATGTACATGAGCAGATTTAGATTCACGCAATGTATTCAGAATTTATGGTAATCGGTGATAGATAGGAGCTGCCTCGCTAATTTGAAGTGTACAGAACACAACTGCTCTGCATATCATGCAACTCTGTTGGATTTATACCACAAACACTGAGTAGAAAACACGTACACATTATTGTTTTGCTCAAAATGAAGAAATGACAACATAAAGCTGAATAACATAATTTGTTACTCATTTGTGGGAAAAATGTAATTTTATCCTCAAACTCAGATAATACACCTATATATTTGGAGATTTTAACCAGCTTTCGCACGTCATATTCTCAACATGTTCTGATAACTTCACTATTTCCTTCATTTTATGTTGTTTTTATTTCATGCTGTTTTAATCTGCAGTTTTAGCGCTTAGTGGCGTGTCATCCACTTTCTTTTTACAGCATTATTCCTAAGAAGACCTAAGAAAACATTACGGGAGACGGATTTTAAAAATGGGACATGGGAAAAGTGACATTTCAGCTTTTTTCACTGATTAGAAGTTGTGTTAAAATGATGGTGGATGTTGATATTTTGCCTTTGCATGAAAACACCTGAAAGTGACTTTGAATCACAGCATAAACAAAACAAAACAAGAAGGAGTCAAATGAATCACTTTCTTCCTTGTCTGGTGAAGTAACTCAAGAAATCACAGTAAGAATGAAGTAAAAACATTTCTTAAAGAAACATTTATGCTTTGTCTATGTGACTCCACATCTCGAATGACCATTTTTAACACACCCAATGTTAGCGATGGCATCAAAAACAATCTCACGAGCTGAAATTTCAACCTTTGATATTTGTTTGCGAGTAATTTCTCCCATTTCTTGTGAAGATATATCTTTCATTTATCATCTTTGAGGCCTACACTGTCTTTATCTGATTAAAAGAAATGGACTGTGTTTGAAATCACATGCTAACGTATTACTCATACTAAGTTTCACGTCAAAATTAGTATCTGGTGTGTTCACATTAGGTAGTATGGAAAGATTGAGTATGCCAGAAATACCCAGATGTATACTATTATCAGGACATTTTTAAAGTATGCACACTACTCATACTCATCGAGCGGAACGTAAAATTGTCCTGGGACCGGCTTCAAGCTAAAAATCAAACATCCCCTTTTGTCTTCTTGTCTTTCATTCATTTTTTCGCACTTTTGTAAATAGGGCTCTTGTAGTAAATGGCAAAGAATATGGAATCTCCGAAAATGTCAGAATGAAATGTGTATACGCTAGGGGTGTGACGAGATCTCACGAGATTTCTCGTCGCATTAAAAATCTGTCTCACAAAATCTTTGTTTTTTTTGTGAGCTATCCAAACCTTTATGTGTGACCTGTGGGGGCAGTAATGTGCCTTTGCTATGTCTAACCTGCCAGAACCTAAAGCAGGAGAAGGAAAAGAAGAAGAGAAGGAGTACGTTTTAGTTTAAATTTGTGGAAGAAGTTTATTAATAGGAACATGGCTGTGTAGTTTCAGCATATGTTATATTAATGACATGCTTGGTCAGGCTCTGTTGGCACTATTTGTATTCTGTATTGACCGAGTAGAACTTTGACTTGGCTTTGCACATAATATTGTTTGCACTTGAAAAAAAGAAAGAAATATATCATTTTATTTATTTCATTTTATCTTTTAGAGATTTTAGTTTCAATTTGTGGAAGAATAATTGTGTTAAAAGCTCATGCTTGCATCATGCATGTAAAGCGTTATAATGAGACATTTCAAAATGCATGTGCAACTAAGTTAAATAAAAGTCTGTTGGTCCAGTCATGTATTTCGTCATTGTAGTTTTCTTAAAATCTCATCTCTTTCTCATAAACCCAATATCATGTGTCGTCTCGTCCTCGAGTGTATCGTCACACCCCTAATATACGTGAGTTTCACAGATCAAATGACCACATAATCTCCTCGTGACTCAATCATGGTTAAATGACAGAAGGTGGATGGAAGCAATAGAACCGTCGGATGACTTTAACCTCATCAAACCAGTGTGATTTACATGAATGGAACACTTTGAGTAATCCCTACATCACAGTTGGTCAAACATGTCGACCACTACACGCTTTTTATTGCATCTGCAGCCACTCATTCCTACTTGGAAAGCTTACAGATACAGTAATAGAGGTTCTCAAACTCCTGGGGTTCTAGAGCTGTAGCTTGAGGGAAAAACAAACTATTGTCATGTGGTATCATTAAAAAGTGTATAATTACATACTGTATGGGGACCAAATCACCAATAAAACAAACATATTCCAGTCATGCACTGCTGTATCACTGACAGGCCTGAGAGGATACACATTGACTGAAGACGACGTCCAATGGAACAGCAAATAACAGCTTGAGAAGAAACAATGGCATCTGTTAAAGGTCTCAGTGAACAAGAGGCTTTCATTGGGCTCCCAGTCCATTCAGAACACAAAGGTCTTGGCAGTGTCCTGCTCTCCGTGATGAGATACCCCTGCAGCACAGTCCAAACACTGCACACATGGCTCTGTGGGAGCTGTCAAACCTCAATGATCTGGATCACGTGATCACACGGCCCTCAGGGTCCAACAGTATCATCACTTTTATGGCGGAGGGCAGGCCGATTTGCTCCGTGCTACAATTTGCACAACATGCATGGAGCGACCAATCAGAGCCGTGGTGTCATGTCAGACAGGGCACAGGGGGATTGATGACGCCAGCATCTCAGAGCACTCAATGCCTCTCAGCAGCGCTGCAGCCATGATTAATGGGAGGACACTCAACATGCTCATGGAATGAATTCCTTGGAGGCTGATTTCCATCACCAATGTTTAGAAAACGCACAGCAATGTTGAATGTTCACTAGGGTGTGACCATACTTTCATTTCCAAAAAAGAGGACACTTCGGTCGACCTCAGCATACTCAAAGTACATGACGTTTTCTTAAATCTACCTTGTAACGGCAAAATACAACGTAATAAATAAATAAGTTGTGATTGTCAACAAGGTTTAAAAAAATATTTCTGTCTTTATAACAATGACTCAAGTCAATCACCTTTATTATGCATGTTAACAATCTGTCTTTGATAGATTTTAAGAAGGTTTATATGATATATTTCAATCATTGAAACAATGGGAAACATCTTGTCCTAAACATTAAATATACACTTCAAATAATAACTATTATATGGTCTCTTGGACTTTGGTCCACTTTTTCTATTCCTCGTGTCTGACAATTTTGTCAAAACAAAGCGGCATCTTTAATGATTCCGTCAGGGGTGAGTAACCATGTTGGCTGAAAAGAGCAACTCATCATTAGCTTTCAGAAACTGGTGGAATTTCTTAGATAGAGCAAATATTAGTAGAGTTACGGTCTTTTAAATTAGAAAGTGTCTATTCGTATGGAAAAAGTCATAAAACAACCACAAAAATACAAAGAATGATAAGAAAATACACAGAATATATTAAAAACAAATGAAAACAAATACGCACAAACTTCTTTGTTCTTCATTGTGTTAATGCACAGATTGGTCACATGGATGTTGATATCATGACCTTCAGATTAGAGAAACACATTTTTGTGGCTGTTATGCTTCCTGAACGTAACCATAGAAAAGAAACAGAAGACCATAAACCTTTATGCAGGTGCACATTAAAGTAGTTCCTGCTTTAACTGAGCAGTCAGAGCTGCTCCTACGCAGTAGGTTGGAGGTTAGCTGGTGTGTTAAGCCAGTTTTGATCACGGTGAGGGTTTTGTCACTCGTCGTCTCCGAGTGGATCAATATCTGAAAGCGGATGACTTGCAGTGGCATGACAACATGACAGAAGCCTATTTGACTCCATGGCTCTTTTATGCACATCACACGGCCACGTCACACTCCATCACATCAAATAGAGCCATCACAGGCAGGTTAACATGTGCTGGGTGCAGCTGGGAATGGCTCGCATGGTTTCTCAACATGTGGGTCAAAAATCTGTTGTTAGTGAACCACAGACGTTTGCTTATGCCGAAAAATAACACATCTTGCGCTTTTATTTTTTAAGTGGTATTAACGCAGGATTATGCAATGTATTCACTATAAAGTACTATTGAAACAAAATTGCACATCTCTGATATAAACATATGTAATGCTCACAACACATTTACTTTTGTGTGGATTGTCAAATTTTATAAAGCAACTGAGGGACCTAATTTCCACAATGGTAGCGTCAGTTATAAGATGTTATAAAATACAGTAGTCACTCGTTTATTGCGGGGGTTACGTTCTAAAATTAACCCGCAATAGGCGAAATCTACGAAGTAGTTAGCTTTATTTTTTACAATTATTATACATGTTTTAAGGCTGTAAAACCCCTCACCACACACTTTATACACTTTTTTCAGACAAAAATTAACATTTCTCTTTTGTTTAAACACTCTCAAAGTTCAAACCTTCGTAGATTTTAAAACATAAACCTGTTTTCAAACATACAGCACTTGAGAGTCACGCTGCTAGTGATCAGACATTGATGCTGAACACAATCAGAGTCTATGTTGACGATGATATCACATCAACGCAGACACTGGTGTGTTCACCCATTCAACCATGGAGTAGAAGCTGTGTGTGACCACCTGGAGCTGTATGAGGAGGCGTTTATAACCGGGACTGGACTAGGAAGGATTTGGTGTGAGGATAGCATTAGCCGTTAATCACACCAGCTTTTTTCACTGGTGGTTTATGTTTATGAGAAGAGAAAAATGAGCACAGCTCCTCACTTCAGCAGGCAGTGGAACTCATTGGATGTGGCGCTGGTGGGTAAACGCAACATTAGCCAATCAGGACGCAGAACACAATGCATGTTCATACACTGTAAAAAATGCATCCAAAATTGCACTGTAAAAAAAATCCATGGAACACAGAGGGCGTGAAAAGTGAACCGTGATTTAATAAATGAACCCCGTGAGTAACCCGCACGGTAAAGATCCTGCTGTAAAATCTTCATACGTCATTAATCACAGTGTACTTTATAACGGAGCTACAACGGATATAAATACAACATTTTGCCTTGAATGAAAACTAAAGCCACCTCAATCCACTTTTCAGATAATAACTGTTCACTTACCGGTTATGAAATGTAGAGAGCACACGTAGGAAGGGGATGTTTTTGGAGACCACTTTTTACCCATTTCCATCCCATCCAGACTCCAGCATTTTCAGCTGTCCTATGAAGGAAAGCCAGCGTTTTTGTCATATATTTTTCTTTTGGGATGATATAAAAAAATTATCTCTATATTATTTTTTACATTGGACAAACAGTCAAACACACAATCGCTGATCTTTGTTAGGCAGAAACATCACAACTTAGACTGAAGCCCAAATTCCCGAATTTGTTGTGACCAAGTATCATTTCAATCTGTTTCCAACCAGGTACAAGAATCATATTCTCGTCCCGATACGTCTTGGAAGAAATTTCTGGTACTTTCGGTTTTGACAGTAAATGACTCATAGTGATCGAGGTCAGGTCAGATAAAAAAAAAAAAAAAACACTCTTTCCCACCACTAGTTGCCACTGTGACACAAAGCTTGAGGACGAGCAGTACGTACCAGTGGAAAAAAACAAATAGCGATGTCATACGATATTACATTTTATGGCAAATATAAGCCGATAACATTCCCCATCTCTACTTTTAAGGTAATCACAAGAAAAATACATATGTTTTTTTTTTAAGTTTATTTTCTGATATTAGTTTCATTATTTATTCCAAGTTTTTAGATGATGACCACCATCATCACATTTTTTATTTAATGTTTACACTACAATAAATCATCACTATAGGACCAGTGATAGTGACACATCAAAGCATTGGATGTTCACGTCTACAATTCTCCATTATAATAGAAGGTTTGTATCATGACGTAACCTAGCAGCACAATGACATGGTTAGGTTTGGTATCAAAACTCAACACAATGAATGAATTAATGCAGGCAGGCATAAAGAAGCCTGAACCAGCAAAAGAAATGATAACAAAAGGCTCTTTTAATCCACCAACCCTGTCCTATTTTTAACGCCAACATGTTGGGAACAGATGCTGCATGCATGTTGGCTGTATTCTCGTCATTGTTCAACACGGTGTGTTACACAGAGACCCATTCGAGTCACTGCTAAGCCACTTTTTTAAATTCCTGCCTTACGTTGGGCTGCCGACATCATGTGTGTATAATCTTCACAGGCCCACGTCTTCACCGCTGCCCACCTATAGCCAGCACATTGTTAAGAAGAACTAAATCCAGTGGAAAGCATGACCATGGCACAATAACAGGCACATTTATTTACGTCAGGCTGCTGAGCAGAACAAGGGATCACATGTACACAAGAGGAGCCCCACGCACACTGAACTCTGTGTTTAAATAGTTCCTTTTCATTAAAGCAGCAACACTACGAGCCTTACTGGATGGATTTGATGTATTTATGTTTTATAGCTTAGTTGCAGGCACTAGTCTGAGCCCTATACTGTGAGAAACACAATTAATCCATATTAGACCTGGAATGGCCCACTTTCATCACAGCAGGGCCACAAAAATGTGATTGTCTGATCTGAGGGCCACATTAAGACCAAAATATGTATTTTTTGTTTATCTGATACAGGGAAAAGCCTAATCATTATTTCAATTTATATTTTATTGGTCAATATTAGTGTAATTTGAATATTATTTAAGAAAATCTAAGGATCATAATTTGTGCGACCGCAGAAAAGGCTGAAGACAATGACTTCAAGACACAAAAGGACAACAAAAACACACCAAAACACAAGGTACATAATAATAATAAATACACAAAATGATTGTAACGACACCCAAAACACCAAAGAACCATACAAAATGACTTCAAATACATAGAAAACATTGACAAAATGACATGAACATACACAAGTTGACAACAAAAATACACAAAATGATTCTAAAAACATACAAAAACCTAAATACACTAAATGACCGAAGACATACAAGTTTCAACACAAACAGTAATTGTCAAAAAACGCTAAGGGCCTATACTACGAAGCTAGATAATTATATCCTGGATTTGTCTCCGTTAGCGGGCTTCACCTAAACAAACATTGTTCGTCAGACAGAAGCTGTCCTACAAATCTCGATTACAACTCGATAAGTTAAGCGTGTTGATTTCAGCCTGGATACGGGCATGTTCTTGTGACAGAGATGCAGATTACAGCGTAAGACCAATCACATTCACAGAGAACTTTGGACAGCAACTTACGTCACTATTGAGGAATAATTATTCAAAAATATGAAGAATAAAATCCACAATTCAGACCAAAAACAACACTGTTGGCTGCAGTAAAAGCAGCAAGTAATTAATGCAGGAATTGTTGTGTTAATACTTAAATTAGTGAGAATATAAACAGAGAATAAACAGATACTCTGTTCAGTTTTACTTTCTCTTTTACCTTGTCTGTGGCTCTAATGCTGCATTCATACGCTCAGCCTACATCATAAGGTGGAATATATTTATATTTTATATTATCTTACTTGGACTGAGGCTCTTTGCAGCACCACAGAATACATGAATTAATTGATTAATTAATGAATTAATTTTTTTAGTTTTTGGTGTGAAAGCGTTCGACACATGCAGGCTTTACAAGCTGACAGACCCTATGTTTCCTATAGGATGTCATTGGTAAATTAAAGGATTGCATATACAGTACGTCTAAATATTCTCTCTCCTGTCCCTCAATGATCCTCCTTTTATTGGACAGGTAGATTTCTAAGAGAACTGATTTGTCAAGAGGCGGTGCATTCATACTCGCTCAGATCCTAGCCAGAACAAAACCTGGAGCCGACCAGGTAAGGTGTTCAGCCTAAGTTACCATGGTGATATAGCCCTGTAAAGGCAGGCATACACTGTGCAGTTTTTAGCTCATTTTGATTTGATTTTTCACTCGTGCGTCTATTTTTGGGATTGACCCGAGTCTCGGCTAAATCGTGTGTCATGCATCGTGTAGTATACTGTACATGGTGTAGTATACATGGGGTCACAAGAAGCACGACTTGCTCCCGATCAGCAATTGTATGGTTGTAAAAACAATCAAACCTGTTTGAAATCCTGGTCGCTCCTCATGAGGGTGTCACTGTTGAAGCAGTGTGCAAGACCGTCTTACCTCAAACTCTAACACTGCGCATGCGCGAACACCGTAGGACCACTGTAGGTCATTAATGACTAACGGACCGTACTGCCCACGTCTGCTCAGCCAGTTCCTGGTCCATCACATTGGCGTATTTTCTTTTTTAAAGCACTTTTTACTGAGATTCGCAAGTGTTGATCTACTTCCGGGTTCTTCTTCTCTTCGACGTGTCATGTATGGACATACAGTGTAAGCAGTCAGGTTTTGTCTGTCCGTATAGTGTCAGTTGCACAAGTACAACGATTGAAAAAAATCGCAGTGTCTGCCTGCCTTAAGACATTAGCCAGCTTCGTAGTATAGCACAGTGGTTCCCAACCAGGGGTACGTGTACCCCTAGGGATACTTGAACACATTGCAGGGGTTACTTGGGAACTTTGATGAATCCATTTCCAACATTCTGAGTCATTTTTAAGCCTATTTCAGACACTGTATATGCTTTTCCAACATCTTTTCAAACCGTTGACAATCATTGGCATTAATGGAATAAACAATATTGTGTCCTTAATATCCTACTAAATTGTTACATGTTTTGCACATTACTAAAAATTGAGGTCAATATATTCTGATATACAACAATTGAATTGCACAAAATTGACATTTAGTGTGCGTTAAACGTACAGGTTGACATTTTCAAGTTGTAGGAGATTCTTAGCATAGGCCCTAATGACAACAAATAAATATAAAAACAAAAAAACACAATTTGACAACAAAAATGATAAAAGCATGCCAAAATATCTCTACAAAAACACACAAAATGACTACAAAATAAACAACAAAAACACAATGTTATTAAAAAGCACCATATAGAAAATAGTTTAGGTTCTCGGTGAACAGGCAATTTATTTATGGATGTCAAACATGCTAATACTGTGAGCTTGTGTCTCAGCTTCAGTTTGTGTTGTCATTCTTTGAAAAATCAGGCTGCATCATCTGTCGCTTGTTGCTTTCCCTGGAGGAGCCAAAGGGGATTGTGATGCCATCAGTCTGTGTTGCACACACACACACACACACACACACACACACACACACACACACACACACACACACACACACACACACACACACACACACACACACACACACACACACACACACACACACACACACACACACACACACACACACACACACACACAGAGTGAATTACATGGACACAAAGAGACGTGCACACCCTCACGCCTCTGCCGTGCACACAAAGCCAACAGGGGATAGTCATCACATCAGCAGTGAGGTGGTAAATCGCCCTTCAGAAGCCTTCCTCAGGGGAGTCAGCAGTTCAGCGCTTATTGAACCACTATCTGATTACTAAAGGGCTCCTCAGTTAGAAATCAACCTGCAACATGTGTGTGCATGTTGGTGACGCCCGAGCTTTGGGACTAAATGCCATTAAAGAGCGAGAGAGGCAGTCACGTGTCAGCCTGTTTATTACAGTCCTTATTTTAGTCAGAGGAAGAGGCATCTCTTTCTCTCGCTCTGTGTGTGTGTGTGTGTGCGTGTGTGTGTGTGTGTAGATCTCAAAGCTTTAGACTGAAGTGGTTTCAAAGCACAGGTGAGTGGAAAGCTGCAAAGAACCGCCGAGCACCAGCCGAGAGCTGCGAGAGAAAACGAGCACTTGAATTTAAAAAAAACTTTAAAAAGTGCATTTCACGTGGCGGCGACAGCACGGCGTCCATTTCTGTTGCAACTGTAGAGTTTTTAACAAGTTGCAAAAGTCATTATCTTCACCTCGCGAGCAAAAACAAATTGTGAATAAAACATTATCCTTGAATAGGTCTGCTTCTCTTCAAGGTCTAAAGACACTTCCTTGCTGAGGTTTGTTTGGCCTTTTCCCAGTTCACCCTAACAATGACCTCCCCATAGTTTACAGAGAAGTGGCCTCATTGTGTTAAAGTAGAAGAAGAAATGGACTCGACCTTGGCCTCGTCCAGCTTCTCTGGGGGGAAATGTGCTCGCAACGTAAACTGTGACGGTCTAAAGTGTTGCTGTGCTCGAGTTGGAGAAATGTAGTTTCAGCAGTTTGAAGGTTGTGAAAAGTTCTGCTGGAACGTGATTCATATGTTCCATAGTGTCGGACACGTGATCAGGCAGGTGGACATAATGTTATGGCCCTTCAGTAAAAATTGGTGGAACTAATTGTGTGTGTGTTTTTTTTAATCCAAGTCATTTATTAAATATTTGCCATCTCAAAAATGTAAAAAACAATGACGAAGAATACAATCCGGCCTAATATATAAAGCCTAAACCATGTTTCAAAATCAAGGCCTGTGGGCCAAATTCGGCCATTTAGAGCATCAAATTCGGCCCGGAAAGTAAAAATAATAGAAAAAACATGAAACATTTTGTTAATGACCAACTAATTTAGTTTTAGAATACTCAATCCACAATATTTGCAAAGTTCAGTTATTCAGTTCATATTTCACATGACAGCAGTCATTTTTAATCTCAAATTGTTGAAAGAATTCTCAAGGTTTCCAAAATCTGGAGCATTTTCCTCAAATTATTCCACAAAATTTTGCGCTGGGTGCTCGGCTCCTTGGGGTTTCCTCAGATGTGTGTGTGGGGGGCGGTGGCTGCCTCTCTTGGGGGTCGCTCGGCCGTGGGGGGGTGGACCGGGGCTCCCTGGCCCCCGCTCTTTCTGCTGGCCTGGCTGCATCTGCGGTCCCGGGGCAGTTCCTGGGTTTGCGGTAGTGGTTTTTGCACATATACTGGTCTACGATGCACTGGCACGCCTTTTGATGTGTGATAGAACTCATACTGGGCTGGGCTTAACTTTAGTCACGTTAATCCCAAATACCTGCTTTAGGTATTACCACTCACTCATTCCCCCTGTCCACAGCCACCACCATTACAGCTAAGCTTCACACTTGCCACTATACTGGGTTGATTACACAACATAATAAGCACAACATGTTCTGCAACTTTACATCTCACCCTCACTGTAAAATAATCTATTTCTCCCCACCCTTTCTATTTCCTACCTTGAGTCTCCCCCCCCCACCCACCTAGGTGTAACACTGCTCTCCCTTTTTAAATCGTCCCTATAATAAAAGATTTATTACCCTTCCTTAGGGAGAGCTGGTGATAGTCACAATTAAGCAATAAAATAAATCAATTTATTTTATTGCAATAACAAAACATGCATTGCTGTCTCATAATGATTGCACTTATTGTAGTGTTGACCTTTGACAGCATGTGCAGACAAGGTAAAAAAAAAAAAAAAGAGAAAAAAAGTAATCTATGCAACCTCGCTTGCACTGTCCAGTATTCAGGTATTTATGTCACAGTCATGAAACATTCACATGTTAAAATGTTTATACTTTATGTCAGTGGTATCTTCTGTGTGCGGCAAACCAGTGCAGAAACGTGCGTTCATTCTTCTCCATTTTGATACTAATTATTGCTCTTTTTCACAGAATTCTGCTTTTTTTTCTATTTTGTTTTATTCACTCTTCAGCCCTTTGTTTACTATCTCTCTCTATTGGACGTTAATATGTATGTTACCCTTTTAATGTGTCATCCTAAGTTGCTTCCTCAGGAGACAAACTGTCAAATGTTCTTTTCTCTGCTCATTTATATTTACATTACACTTCAAATTAAATCATTCTCTTTACTTCCGTGCAGTTAAAACATTTATACGGCTTCATGACAAATCCTAATCAGATCCACTTTCTTGTATTTTCTTCAGGGAATGCAGTTTTTAGAGTAAAAAAAACTAAATCTTCTCTATTTTTATATTTATTGTATGAGTTGCTTCAGCTCACACTGACTTTACATTCATTGATTCAGTTAATTTTTAAACAGGAGTGCATGATGTTCTATTTGATGATGAGGTGCCTTGGAAGTAAGTATATACTATATTAAGGAGCAATTGGACACTATGTCCAAAAGGTTTTTAAAAAGTAGGAAATACCTGAGTGTTTCTGTAATTTTAAAGATCTGGCCTAGATTCTTTATTATCAGACGATCAACATTTTGAAAATACAGCCACATAAGTAGAGATGCAAAAGGGTGGACAATTTACAGTAAATTTTCAATGGAACTCTGCAAGCTCTGGAATTTTGTGAATATTCAAAGTTATAAACTTTTCATAAAAAATATTTATTGGAATTAACCGAAAATTGGGAGTCACTTTGAATAATGTTATCAAATTAATAATATCTATTCAAGAATAATACAATTAAAAAACAACGGTTTAACTCCATTTACAAAATTAAAGGAATTTTCAAAGTTGGGAACTTTCCATGGAAATCAACAGGAATTAACGGGAAATGTTCAAAATTATTATGTTTTAGCATCATCTAAAACTTCAGCATCAGTTCTTTAAGATTACTTCCGGTTAATTCTAATGAATCATTCCCATCAAAGGTTAATATTTTTGAAAATATTCCCAACATTTCTGAGCATAAATACTGTGGCTATTTTTCGTCCCGGTGGAACCTCATAGGTAAACCCGTATGCAGATGATGTTCTTGTATTTTATGACTAACTCGTGCATACATTTTTCTACTTGAAGGACATTCCTACCAATGTTTAAGGTTCTTAATTTTAGTTCAGGGGCTTTATACAAAGCCGCTTCATCTAAAGTAGGCAGCAGATTATAGATAAGAAAAAGAGCAATTTCAATATTATTGTGCACTAATTTGCAATTCTATGTATAAATGATATGTAAAGTATAAGACACCGACAATATCCAAGCAATAATTGACAGTCTTTGCAGGATCTATACTTAAATTAACTTAATTTTGTGACTAACATTAATTTAGGAAAATTTGGTGGATTAATTTGAGGAAAATTGCAGGATTTTAAAAAATGAAGACTTCTTTCAACAGATTTTAGATTAAAAATGACTGCCATCGCGTGAATTAAGCATGTGGGAAAACGGTCTACCAGGAAGTTTATTATTATTTGCCCCAAAGTATATAGTCCTCTTAAAGATGTACTTTTTTGATTTAACAAGAAATAAAAAGGGTTGAAAGGGACCAAAAATGGTGGAAAAGGTGGTGAAATGGGATTTTAAACGCCACAGAAATATGTTAAAAGTTGCCAATTAGAGTGGCCAAAAATTGTACAGAAAAAGTGGTAAAAAGGGTTCAAAGTGTCAACATTGGCTTAAAAATGGCAGAAAAAAGAAGGAACAATTACTTAAAACTGGTAAACAATGGGCATGATACATCATGAATGTAATCAAATTGGCAAAAATGAGCATGAATTGTGGTGAAAAGAGGTAAAAGTGACAATAATGGGACAACATATGCAATATTAGGTGGGAAAAGCGGTGGAAAGGGTTTAAAAGTGCCGAAAATGTCTTGCAAGTGGACAAGAAATTTTATGGAGAAGTGGCAGAAATGTGAGTTATGTAGCAAAAATGCATTAAAAGGAGCAAAAATATGGCAAGAAAAAGTGATGAAAATAGGTTAAAATATGGCCAAATATGGCCAAATCCACCCCTAAAGGACTGGATTTGGTCCCCAGGCTTTTAATTTGGCGCATTTTTCCCCGTTTGTTTATTATAAGCAGTAAAGTAAGGGTGGATCAATCCTCAGGTGAGTTTATCCTTTTTTATATCGAGGCTTTAAGAGGCAACATCCTTTAATACATCACTGACTGCAAGCAACAACGCAGCAATAAAAACAGGACGCTGAGCCCAATGATGGCAAAACAAAACTAATTACAGTGACAAGTGTTGCAGGCGCCAGGTCTGTCAAAAGAGGGGGAGGATCCTACATCTCCCAAAGGCAGGACCCTCAGGGACAACTGACGGATACTCTAATTTCCTATTTCAGCGAGGAGCTCCAAGGTGGCCGTGGGACGAAGCACGCCAGACAAATTGTCGGCGACGTTTTTTTGATTGAGGAAATCATGAACGTTGTGCAAGCAGGCCAAATTGGATTGAGCTGAAAGATACAGTCACCTGAACGACGCCGGGGCCATGGACTGGTGTAATTAATGAGCAGCTCTGCTAATTACTCTCGAGCAGACACAGAAAGAAATGAAAAAAGCCACCAAGGTCAGGTGGTCGCTTCCACACAGTGAGTCATTGCACAGAAGCATTTACTCATCCTCTAAATTAAAGATATGAATAACTCCGATGGTTTAAAATGCAGATGAATGTGCATGAAAAGTTTTACAAGGAAAACTTCAGCAAAGAACTTTATTAACATTTTAACATTTACATTCTAAATCAGTGTTTTTCGAACTTTTTTTGGGCCAAGGTGCATCTTGGAAAAAAAAAAAATCCCAAGGCTGCACACCACCAAGTGAAAATGTTAAAAAATTAAACTTATATTAACAATATACAGTCATTATTAAAGGAAATAAACACAATGAAAAAAGTTTTGAAGATCTTTCATATTTTTTCTTTTGAATAAAAAGTGCAATTAACATTCTGCAGTCTGTTTTATAAGCCCGTAGTTCCCAACCTTTCTTGTCTTGTGTACCCCTTGAGCCTTTTTGTCAAATCATGAGTACCCCCCTCACTCATACATGTTCACCATTCTCCAAAAGTAGAACATAACGCAACTGAACAAGTAGTTTTATTTCATCTTCTTAAATTGAACAATTCATTTCCAGCCTTTATCTTCATATTTAACTCAAATTAAAACATAAAATTATGTTGCCTTCAAGGCATTAAAAATGATAAATATAAGAAATAATATTATGGTAAACGTTTGTATTAATAATACTAATATATTATGATTATATTGTTATTAAAGAAAATTAAAAGAGTTGAAATTAGAAAAAAATAAAAACAACAATATAAATAAATACAAAACAAATAATTTTCCTGTCTGTGTTATATATAACCTATGACATTGACTACAAAAGGAGCTTCTTTGCATATGTCCCCTTTAAACAGGCATTTAAACTTTAAAAACAAGTCATAGCGCACGTACCATTTTATTGACAGACATGAAATGACTGAGAATATTTTTTATTATCTTGGAAACAAATTCTTAATTTTTCCACATACCCCCTTCAATGTGCTCACATACGACTAGGGGTACGTGTACCCCATGTTTGAGAAACACAGTTATAAGCAGGAGAAAGTAAAAATGACAGAGAAACCATGAATCATTGCTTAAATTAAACTCAATATTTGCAAAGGCTCACTGTTTGCCTGGTGCTTATATTGCATGATTGCAGTCATTTTTAATATTAAACTGTTGAAAAAGGTCTACTCTCGCTTTCAGCACCGAAAGACCTAAAGCCGACCCTGATCAGGAACATGTGTAGAAATGGGAGGAGATAATCTAACTCCTGTGTACTGACTGGACAGGGAGTGAAGAAACAGAAGAATTCATTCCCAGCGGCCAAAGAAATGATGAAAAGTAAAGATATGAAGTGACAAATGACTTGATGATCCGAGACATGCTTTTGAGAAAATAAATGTATAGAGTATATGAGAGACTAGTCACTTTGGGACGTCTGATTAGTGATGGCTCAACCGCTGGGGATAGACTCCTCCTCACTTTTGAAATATGGACTGAGAAATCTGTGAAAGCAACATTTTGTTCAAACAGAAATATTGCATTTCTTTATAGGAGTCGTCAATTATTCAGTCACCCCGTAGCAGAAACTTCAGCGTGTGCATTGATGGAAATCTCATATCTGTATCACATCCATCAGGCCTTGAGGGAGGTTAGTGAAACTGGGGAGATGAGAACATGCAACGCCCTTTCACCTAACAAACCAAAATGAAGACAGTGTGTTGTGGCTCCATAGACACTCGTTTTTATTGACGAACATGTAGTTGTTGTAACCGTGTTTATTTTTATTGCTTCTTTCTTAGTATTGACACAAAATAACCCTCATCTGCAAACCTTTAATAAAATATCCTGTCTGCTATAGTCTATTTGGTTCTTACAACAAGCCCTGAAAACTTTCAGCATGTATCTAATATAAAAGGAGAAAACTGGGAATTTAAAGTCAATAAATGTTAAATGTAGTGTCAAATAGCCGCATATGACAGCTGAACAGCTGTTCCCCGAAAATGATTTCTATACATTATATTTACAGTTGGATAGGCACCAGCAGATCCCCACGACCCTGAAATAGGACAAAGAAGGTCTGAAAATGGATGGATGAATATTTACAGTTGGCAGAACCAATACATCTTAATTTAGTAACACTTAGCACCTTAGCTTAGTGCCAGTGTTGAAAACGTATCTCTTTGGTTTTCCTCTTTATTAACGTTTCTGTGGTGCTTCTCTCCACATTTCCTTTACCATAATTTCCATATACGAGTACAGTGCCCGTCGGAAGTATGTATTCATGTGGGAGCTTAAGTAGAGTTGTCAATTATGGCCAAATGAGTATTTGTTTGAAGGTTAGATGTACAAAGAGGTGTACATACTCTGTACTCTGTAGTGTTATAAAAGGGTTTATTATGTGAGGGTGTAAAGTAAAATAGCGTGTGTGATTTCCCTGGTTTAATTCTAAGGGACATGCGCATGATAAACTGATAAAGTTTGTACCAATGTGGTGTTTTAGGTAGAATCTGATAAAATACACAAATTCATACAAATAAAACTTTTTATTTAGGATTTAAGATTTCTTAGTGCAGGGGTGCTTATCATCCAAGGTTAGTAATTAATATAAAAACAGATGTAACTTAGCAAGCAGACTGAGAATAACTTCATCTATAAATCTTGTGTGTGGCTCACACTTCCAGAGGAAACGTTTGTGTGCGTGTGTGTGTGTGTGTGTGTGATATATTATGGTTAGTGCGCAGATGCACCCGTGTGTGTATGTGTGTGACTCGTTACCTGCCCATCTCGCCTTCATTGGCCCCGCGCACGCGCATCAGCCGCGCCCATGCACCCACTCAGTGACTCACATCAGGCGTGTGTCTCACACCCAATGCATGAGACTTGAGAGCTTTGCTAGTATAACAGTGTGAGTGCGGCTGCTTCCCCCCTCTCCGGTCTAACCCACTAACCGGCGTTGAGTCCGCGGTGATTTCAAAATAAAATGAAAATAAACATTTTGAAACATAATCACCAAGTAAGTCCAAAATTATGGATGCACACACTTGGGGTGTGTGCAAGCTGTTAAAGTTTCAGCTTCATGAGACACCCCATCAAGGAGATATTCGTTTCACACACACGCACACACCCATACACAGAACTTCCTTGATTTATTAGAAAGATTACTATAGACAACACAAGGATGTGTACTGGAGCTACTTTTCAAGTGCCTGGAGTAGAGATGGGCGATATTATTGACCAACCAATGTTATCGGGCTGATATCTGACATTAAAAAAGTAATGTTGGTTTCACCGATAATGTTTTTTTTTTTAGAAAACATTAATAATGTGGCACTTTTATCCGTTACTGAAGTTGAATATGTATATCGGATATCGGCAAAAAGCTAATATCAAGCATTCCTAGTCAGGAGCGAGACCGAACATCTTGGGACTGGAGACATAGAGGATATTATAGTGATTTCCAGAATCCAAATTCTTTGCGTGATGGCAGGACTTTTAGGACTTCGCTACCAGAAGGATATTAAAACTACTTTAAAGTGTTTTTTTTTTTTTTTTTTTTTTAATAAATGTGCACATCTTTTGTTTGTTGGTAATACATAAATCACATTTCATGTTGTAAAAATCACGAGTACTACGAAGGGTGAATAATTGTGCCACTACTGTAATCCCTATTTGACATATTTTAAATTGTGCTGGGACTTTAACGCGTTAATGGCGATGAATTAACAGAAAAATAACGCACTGTAAAAAAATAACGCAGGTATTCACTTTTTTTTTTCTCACTCCAAACAGTGTGGAACCTCTCTCATTGAACAGGTTCCTGGTATACCCATAATACTGATGCACAGACTACAAAACAAGAAACCGGAGAACCAGGGGGCTGTTCTTCGTGAGCTTTAATTTTACTTTAGATAAAAACACCGGATGGAAAACCAAAGCTCAGTTGTGTGCAAATTGTGCGAGAAAAAGTTTGCCAATCACTGGAGCTCCTAATTTAGAGTAATTGAGATTAATTAATTACAAAGTCTCGAATCTATTAGATACATTTTTCTAATCGAGTCCCACTGCTAGTTTTAAATTAAATTCTGCATAGCCAATATTTGGTTTAATATGCATTTTAAAGGCTATTGGTTCTTATTTTGGTCTTTTTCTATATATAAACTTTCTATCAGCCTGGATCAGCTATTTATTTGTGGTTCACGATTGATCCTGGGAGCATCATTTGAGCAGATGATGTTTCATTATTTAGCTGAGGTGCTAATCTGAAATAATGGGATGCTGTTGACAGCAGCTCCTCTGAGCTATGCTGTCAAAGCCATGAGCTCAGTAACAAACGCCCTCTCAGGTGCTATTACACGCCATACCAATAGCCGTTATCTCTTCAAACGTCTTATCATCACCCAACAGCTCTAGCGTGGAATATACGCCTCTGGGGTAAAAAAATGGACCCATTGCAGACGAGCGTCTTATTATCAAGTGAAATCACTGCCGCCCACTCGGTGAGCAGAAGGTGTCTGTTTGGAATGTGGAAGAAACATCTATCTTCGCCGAGTGGCGTTTTAAGTGAGCTGCTTGGTTTTCTCCGATATGTGCATGTGACTAATGCAAAGGGAGGAAAGAAAAGGCATAGTTAGAAATCTATCTTTTATGGTACTGTAAATGAGGATTACAGAAAGTGACAAAACTTGTAGATCCTCCACACCAAGCAGAAAGTGAATATTAAACATCTGCATGTCAATATCATGTATTTAGTGATTGTAAATAGTAAAGATTGAAGACGTTTCTGGCTATAGGCAGACAATGCAAATGCATACAGTAGTTGTTTAATTCTTGCTTTTGATTTTTTATTTATTTATTTTTTGAACACTCCATATCTCTTTTATTAATTGATTAATAGAGGATTCTTGAATTGCTTGAGTGGCTCATTTTAGCATTTTGAATTTTAAAGAGAGGTTTTAATGACTGTAGCTTGTTTAGCTGGTAAAGTGTAGCAGTTCATATTTCATAATAAAAAAACATTTTATTTGAAAACCAGTACATTTCAGGTCACTTTACAATGCATAGTATAAATAAAAAGTTCAGCTAAAACCAATCCAACTTTATTTGTTAAGCACTTAGTGCTGTACAGACAAAAATAAAACACATAGCAGCTCGCATGAGATAAAAAAAATACATTTGAAATACAAAACAAATTAAAAAGATTAAATATATATATATAAATAAAGACGTCAAGGAACGTAGTAATATAAATTAAGAAAAATAAAAGAAATAAAATCACAGAGACAGGCCAGTGGTGATCAGGTGGGAAATGCTGCTGTAAAGTGAGTTTTGAGTCTGGCTTTGAATTGTGAATATACCAGTTCATGGAGAAATTCATGTATAAGGATTCTATTTGTGAAGTTTGCAAAACTGAGACCCCCGAAAGAAACAGCATTTTGCACCCAAAAATCTGGAAAGGGCGGTGGTGAAGATCATTGGCTGATTGGACTTGCAATAAATGGTAATAAATAATTGTACAGAATGTATGCACCTATCATATTTGTATTTATTTTAATCTCTATTAGCTGTAACAAATACAGCTACTCTTCCTGGAAGGTGCAGACGTATTATTTGTCTTTTTCTGGATTTTCTTTACAAATTCTACTTACGTAATGATAGAAACAAATTGATAAGCAAAAAAACACTAAAACTGTAGTTAAGGCGTGTATATTCTGTAAAAGTAAGTAAAAATTACAAATAGACACATGTACAGTAGTAATCCAACATTTGTTTTCTGGTGGGATCAAAGTTGGTGCATTTACACACAGTATACATAAATCATGTGGATCAGTGCTCCTGATCATTTTCACGTTAAATGTACGTTCCCATTAATAACCATACAGTAGGTCCAAATGTATGGGCAGCCCCATTTTTATTGAAACATAAAATACATAATCTGGATCCGATCCAGATAAAACTTAGTGTAGTAGAGGAACCAACTTGATATAACTGTCAAAATTCATAAACGTCGGTCAAATAAGAACCGAGTTTTTGAAATTTCGCCAATGATGAGAGATGAGGATTTTTGGATTTTAGAAACTGATTCAGAATCAGTATAGTGATCAAGATCCCCTCCAAAATTGATTTGGATTCTGCCATGGCTTAAGGTCTTTCTTTGGGTAAAAACTTTGTCAAAAACTCTTTAATACCTTTGACATAATCCTGCTGAGAGTCAAACAAACACCAGTGAAAATATGACCTCCTTGGCTGAGGTAAATAAGCAGTTTTCATTATTCCATTGTATAGAATTGTGCACCTGTTCTTCATCTTTAACGAGATAAATTGAAATCTTCATAAAAACTGCAGATTTTTTGACAAAAGCAGTCCAAAGTAATAAAAAATCCCATGACAACCACTTGCCCTTCAAAGAGCAGAAAAGCACTGTGTTCTCTTCCTTACTTTGACTAAACCACATGCGCCTCAGCCATCCGTGACCCCGTTGCTACTTTAACCACTAAAGAAACAAATGTCAGAGGCTTTAGAGCTCAACGGGAGTGTGGCCCATCTCAGGGAGACGCTACAGTATGTGGTTTAGTTGTTATTCTGACATCGATTGTTAATTGTTTTCAATGGCACTCTGTGTGACACTAATTGAGGGCTTCGGAGAGCTTTATCAGAGCAATCAGCGGTTGTCTTTGTCCCATGGCGTGTTCGCTGTTCGAACATTACAATGCATGGCAAGCCAACTGATGGACAGCTGAATGAAGTGTGCCAATGGGACTTCCCACAGAGATGCCCACGCGCAAAAACCTGAGGCGTTTTATTTGTCCTTTTGATTTACTGAGAAAAATCTGCAATAATAAGGAAAATATACATGTGTACATTGTTCTAACCCTAACATTTCAGATCAATGCCGGGAAGATGGAGCTAATCAATCGGGTAACTATTGAAACCTTTAATGGGAAAAATATGACAAACAATAGTGGAAAGGGGCAAAAATGTGGAACAAAAAGAGGCTAAATGTAGGGAGAAAAGAAAAGAAAATGTAACAAAGGACAAAAATTTGATACAAGTGTCAAAAAGAACTTGCGAAAAATGGACAAAAAAACTAGTAAAAAAAATTATATTTATTTGCAAAAGGTAGCTAAAGTCTGAAAAAAGTGTCAGAACTTTTTAAAAAGGGGCAACTATTGGACAACGGAAGTTGCAAAATGGGCAAAGGAAATAAGTAAAAAGGGGTTAAAAAATTTCGCCATTTTAAGGTTTTCTGGGGAAATAATTAAAATTAAGACGTAAAGAGCCAAATGTTGAGTATCATAGACTTAATCTCCTTTTTTAAAAATCACAATTTTTCGATTTAGTTTTGTTTAAGACGGTGTTAGTAATTCACAAAGCTGTGCACTACGAACTACCAAACAATCTACAAAACTGTTCAAAACAAGAAACAATGGTTAGAATTTAAGGGGAGAAATTCACTTTATTCGTCGAAAAGTCCACACAACTTCAAAAACCTTGTGCACTTCTGTTTGTAGTACAAAACTATGGAACAAACTTGATTATAGTAACGTTGTAAAAACTCAGTGATATTTAAAAAACAATACAAACTAATAGTAGATGATTCAATTCATTAATAATTGTTTGTTTTTCGTTGTATAGTGATGAGAACATATGTATTCCATGTTCTGTTTTTATTGTTTTGATGTTGATTCTGTCATGAAATTTGAGACATAGAATAAAAAAAAAAAAGAAAGAATGCATGATGACGATTTCAAAAATGTATCCAATGTGCCTTTCGTTTCACAAATGCACTTGACACTTCACTTTCTGTAGCCACACTAAAAAGGATCACACGCTTCAGAAATATGAAGCAAAGCTCCCAATCACATGGGTCACAACCTTTCACAAGCCTGGCTGTCGTTCACTTGATCTATGGTTTCACGTGTAAAAGGTCTGAATGCTAACCTTTCACTATGACAGGACCGAAGGGAGAATCATGACAGACTGAAGATGGTCTGGTGCTGCTTATTCTGCTTAAGGACACAGAACATCAGCAGGAGAAGGTTTAGTATCCACATGACACATGGAAAAGAACTGCAGAAGGGAGGCTTTTCTTTTTTCTCCAATGTCAGCAACACACACCTTCACACCTTGTAATGGTGGCAGAAAGCAGAGGACACCCACACCAACATGATGAGAACATGCAAACGTAGAAACAAGCCCAGGAATCAAACCTATAGTCCTTTTTTTTTTAAGTTACGGATATGATTTAGCAGGGAACGGTAACTTGACAAAAAGACCACGGACTGATGAAGAGTCCCATGTTGCCATAGCAACCTTTTTACAGCCAATTGACTTCCCTCTTTTGAGTTCATATAGTACAGCCTATAGCTGATAACAAATACAGGCATGTGACAGCTCCTCACAGACGCATCATTTAACTGACAGTGGAAACAGTCTGTGGTCTCCCACAAACTAGAATACGAAGGCTATGGGATGCTTACCAGTCTCCTTGATTGAATTAATGCTGTGCAGTGTTTGGAATAACGGCGTTTAAAATAACGGCGTTTGTTTTTCAGTAACGGGGTAATCTAACTAGTCACTTTTTACGCCGTTACAACGCTGTTATTGTTACTGAACGTTAAATGTGGTGCGTTACATGCATTGATTGAATAAACTGTGATCAGAAAGCACCCCTGGCTTCATGTAGTGTAGTGACGAGGTGAGTTAAAAACAAGGTGAGCGACTATGATTGGCTAAGGCGACGTGCCAGCGTGCGCACCCCCCCCCCCCCCCCCCTATTGGATGAAGCAGCAGAGATGGTGAGCGTGGAGCAGTCTGATGAAAAGTTGGCATTTTTAAGGTGACGATACAAACACTACTTTAAATTAATTGTGGTCAAAGGCAAGAACGTGCATGTGAAGTGTTCATTATATCCAGGAGTGAAGACTTTGTTGACATCCGTTGTAAGCAACTCAAATTTAATGAAGCACCTCACGACACACGCATCTAAAAAATGTAAATTCTTTGACATATAGCAACTTTTTTTTTTTTAGCAGTAACGCAAATAGTTATTTTCCTTGGTAATGAGTAACTTTTATTATAGAGTAATTCAGTTACTAACGCAGTTACTTTTTTGAACAAGTAGTGAGTAACTATAACTAATTACTTTTTTAAAGTAACGTTCCCAACACTGGCGCTGTGTTAGCATTGCTCTTGGTTAGCTCAGACTCTGTAACAAAGCTACGAGGCTAGTAGCTCGCTAACCAGCATGCCAACAACTAGTTGGGTACAGGGCCGGCAAGCCCATATAGGCGAACTACGCAATCGCTTCTAGCGGCACTCTCTCAACGGCGGCAAAATGGGACATTGGACAAGTGAGGTGAGTACAGTCATGGAGAAACACAGACCGTGACGCTCTATCATTCTGTGAGCACATTGATAGGTTGAGGAATGTGTCACTCCAACACATGTGTTACACCTGCCCCCTCCCTGCCCCCACTTCACGAGAGCCAATAACAGCCTGGCCTACTGGGATGAGGTTTGTGTGCCTGAAAAATAAAGAAAAATACTTTCCAAAGATGTAAGCCAGCTTTGGTGACCAACGTTGAAGGTACCATGTGTGAATAACCAAAAATGTCCGGTTGCCAAAACAAAAAGAGAAAACTTTTAAAGGAACGAGCACTATAAAAGCAGAAGGATTTGTTATTAAGATATTGATTTGCGACAATGAAGGCCCGCTGTAAATACTTCAAGGTGAGCTTTAGTTGCTTATTAGTACATAATGTTGCTGTGGATATGTGCTTGCTCACATTTAATGCGTGTAAGTGCGTGTGTTAACTTCACACAAGAAAAGTGGTGTATAGATAGAAAAGGTTTGGTCAATATGTTGTCATAAGTCTGCTATAAATATTTTAAAACAAGCTTATTGCCTTTTTTGGATGCACAAAAATGAAACTTCTTGGCTGAAACCTCAGATTGCCATCTCCTGTGCACATCTCCGCAGGTTTTTGACATCCATCGGTGTGTGCAGTAGACCCTCATTTATTGTTTTAAAAATAAAAATGTCGGGAAGAAAACTTGCAAACATACAGCACTTCAGAGTTCGAAGGATCAAGAAATGTCCCCATTCGCTTATATGCGCGTTTGAAGCAAAGCACCGCCCACCAGCGATACATCCAACTCGGTGAGTTTCACTCTCTGCTGAAGCGAGGAGCTGTGCTCCTTTTTCTCCTCTCATAAACATAAACCACCAGTGAAAAAAGCCAGTGTGATTAGCGGTTAATGCTATCCTATCTCAGTGCTACAGAGAGAACTTTTACCTGCTACTACCACCTCCTCGCTGATTCTCCTTCACGCCAAATCCTTCCTAGTCCGGTCCCGGTTTCAAAGGCCGTGTCATACAGCTCCAGGTGGTCACACACAGCTTCTACTCCATGGTTGAATGGGTGAACAGACCGGTGTCCATGTTGACGGCCTGACGTCATCGTCAACAAAGACGTTGATTGGCTTTGGTCATGGGAAACAGTCGCAGGAGTTCAATATTTTCAATCAGGACTCAGAACACAATGCGAGTTCTTACGCTGTAAAAAATTACAGGCAAAATTGCACTGTAAAAAAAAAATCTGCGAAACACAGAAGCCGCAAAAGGTGAATCGCTTTATAGTGAGGGACAACTGTATATAGTAATTTGTTGTGCGTACTGCTTTGTTTATTCCCACATTCAAGTGATGATCTTTATAACACTAATACGGTACAGTCACAATGAAATGCTGAAGACCTCGGTGAAATGTGCGCTAACAGACTCTAAAGCTAAATTTATGCTTTGAATAAGTAGTGGGATTTTTTGGAGGCTTGCGTCAGGTGTCGACTGAAGGCTGGCTGCTAAAATGCTAACAGGCTAAGAGACATCAGGAGGCTAAAACCACAAAATGACCAGACATACATATATACACTGTCTACATATTTCCACCTTTGCTGCCATACAGTAGTTTGGCCCGTGGATCAGAATAACTGCAGTGTCTCGGCCGGCTAGTATTTTAGCAGCCAGCTATTTGCATTCTAGCGTCTTGTGTAGTTTTATTCAAAGCAGAACCTAACATACTTCACAGAAACCATTCTGGTGCCCAACTATTGTAAAACAGTGGAAGTGTGTCAGGCAGATCAAAATCTGCCCCAAATGGTGCTTAAACTTTTACAGAATTGAATCTTACCTCCTACCTGAACACGTTTTCAGTTGTTATCAATGCTTCTTTGCCTTAAAGTTTGCTAATTTTTCACTGATATTTACCCAGTAAAAGTCTCAGTGTGAAACAGAGCCGCCTGTTTCACCAAAAAATGTCCAATTTACCCATTTCAATTGTTTCTCAAATGCTCCATCATTGAGAAATCAAGAAATCTGCAAAACTGCAAAAATAATTTCACTCTGGGATGAAATCCAATGAATTTTGCAGAGAGGACAATGCCGACCCACAAAACACAGAGAAGCTCTGAAAGGAATTTGAAGATGAATTGATATTCGGAACGATGGAGGTCATAATAAACCGTCTGAAATAAATGTGCAGCACATTGTGTATCTTGATTGATTTCAGGGCTGTGGTTATTTTTCTTCTGAGAGCTTTGATGCACTGCACATTAAGGGCACACACACAAACACACACACATACAGAGCTAAAGAAAATGTCTGATTGGTCACCACTGAGGAGAAAAAAGCCATTTTTCAGTAGCTTTGTTTCCTGCAGTGTGAGGTCTAATGCACCTAAAGCCCAAAGTGAACATCAAAAGTAAAATAATAAATATTACGGATGTTGGGCTTGAAGGGGTTCCTGTTTGAGTTCTTAGAGTTACTTTGGATTTGTTTCCCACGTTCAAGCTTCACTTAATTAACACTTGATTCCTCAAAATTACAACAAAAACAAAAAATGCCAACAGAATGTCAGAAAAAAACACAAAAGGACAACTCAAACATAAAAGAAATGACAACAAACACATACAATATGTTGACAAAAACATAGAAAATGTCTAAAGAATGAACAAAATGACTCCAAAAATACACAAGGTGACTAGGTATTCCCTCAAACCTCAACACATTAATTCAAGCCTGAGAATACCATTATATTAAAAGACATTACTCAGTGAGTCATGATTTAGAAAAGTCCTGATAAGTTTATATCAAAGAAAGGCAGATGAAGGATATTATTGGAGATATGAAATGATTCTTGAACTCATTTTATAATTCAAATGTATTTAAAGTGGGTCTCCTCCATATAAATAGAATATTATCATATGAATAGGACATTTCACTGTGAAAAGACTTGAAAAGATTTTGTTACTCCTAAAGTAAGCCTTCTTTGACCAGTATCAGTTATTTGATAAAAATAGATTTAACATTTTGTGATGGAAACGTCTGTTCTGGGAGAATCAAAGCTTCCTCTTTATGCATAACATATTTCTTCCTAATTTGAACAGTTCAACAAATAACTTGGTGTCAAAATCAGACATTGGCAATGGTAACTAGAGGCCAGATGCAGCCCTTGGTCTAATTTTGTGCAGCCCACTAAGCAAACCAACAAAATGACTCCACAAACCACAACAAAAATGGACAAACTTTTGTTATTGCCAGTTTTAATGCCCATCTTGGTATTCTGGCAATCTCTAAATCTTTAAATTTCAACTAATCATGATAATAAATGGCCATATTTCAGAAACCTTGATTTGAACAATAAACAGACAAGAGCTTGGTTGATATAACTAGTTCGACTCGTTTGGATGACGCCTCAGTAATATTCTGTAGAAAATTACAGTTTTTAAAGTCGAATCAAACAAAGCTAGGTTTTGAAATATTGAAACATTCATTAATTCATTGTTCAGGGTTGCAGGGGTCTGAACATTGAAACAATTTGTAAAATAAACATTGAAGGAGAGCTTTAAAATCAGAGAGAGATTTTTACTCCTATTGGTTGTGGTGATATGACCTCTTCTGCAGTGCCATCATTAGGTCAAACTTTCAGTTTTAGAATTTGTGTATCCTTCCTTATTAACATATTCACTTGTTTTTATCTCCTTTTTTGTAACATATTTGGGGTTATTCACTACTAAGTCCTCTGTCTCAGACACATTCTCCTCTACATCACTTTTGCTGTGAAAGAGCTGTTCCAAAACCTCACTGACAATAAAACTTTTCTAAGAGGACAATTTTAAGAGAGAAATAATGTGTGCAGATTGTAATACACAGAGCACAATGAGGAATGATTTAGTGTGACAATTTTATGCTTAATCAATTGTACCCATCAAATTAGGAAAAGTCATGAAATATGAAACAAAAAAAAAATGGTCAACTATGATTGAATGGAATCAAATTTACCCCAACGATAATAGAAGGGTTACACTCTAGGCAACTCTATATCTCAGGTGATGGAGACCATTGCATTTGTCCATTCTGCTGGAGATCAAAGCGTGGAGCAACTTGTCTTGACATTTTTGAAAGGTCACAGGTTCAAATACTGGACAAGCCCCTGAAAACGTTATGACTCCTCAAGCACTTGACATGAAACTTTTCTCTGTTAAGATGCTAGATTTAATCTGACTGCAGGGTGTTGGATGATTCTGTGGGAAGTGCAAACACAAACACACACACTATTTATTATTCTTGAGAATATTGATGAGTTATGGAAGTCTTGGCTTTGAGTAGAAACTAATTTTCTTTTCTCATCCAGCAATGGACAGAAAACTACGATGAAGAGACGCTTCATCGACGGAGGCCGTAAATCCTCAAACTGCTCGATTGATTAGCTCTTCTCTCCATGAACCCTGTTACTAGTCAAGAGTTTTTTATTTACAGTGTTGCTTCGTCGATTACCGTCAAAGAACGCCGAGTGCTGCTGATAAAAAAAAATAAATAAAAATGAGTTCATGTTTGCTCCATCTCAGCAAATCACTCATGCATTTTCCAATTACAGCTCGACAGTCACCATCCTATTCACAAGCGCCCGGGCAGAGACAAACAAGAAGATTAGGAACAAATGATACGGCGCACAATCACGCACTCACCGTCCCTGGCAGAAGTAACTAGCACTGCTCGGGTCTTTGTTTAGAGAAATGGAAATGTGAGAAATAGGGCCAAAAACAGACAGAAGGTGTTGTGATTTATTACATGTGATGTATTGCAATTAAAATAAATTAACAATTTGCATTTTAATAACATTATTATCACCAGTTTAAATGAATTCATTAGTCTTGATTAGTTTGGTATCACTACGACAATTGTGGCCCAATAGAGCGCAATGACGTTAATGGAACGCTGGGGAAGGCACTGGAGCTCTGACAGATCCAGGAAAAGATGGTGATGAGGGAAATTACAAGAAGAGAAGGGGCATTTTGTTGGGGAGAAAATGGTAGAAATTCACTGATGTTACGAAGAATGGACAAGTGTTTTTGTCTGAAGCCTGCAAAATATTCTCCTATCCTGTGTGGGGTTAACTGGGCTGTCAGATAAGTCCATCTGTCTGCTTTGATTGGTCACACAAACAATGGTGATAAAAATAAACAACTTTTATTCACATTATGGTACAAAACACTTTTAGATTGCGTACTTGCAACATCGAGTTCATTTGATGCCAAGTTAAAAGTTTGTTTGTGAATTGACATTGTTGTTGTCATTTTCTCCATGTTTCTGCGTTTCCAACCCAAACAACGGATGCACTGCCGTGTCATTTACCATCTTGAGTTGACGAAACAAATGAAATTGTCATTGATGTCGACATTGGTGGTTTCGATTTGCAACGCCCTGCCTACACAACCCTAGTGCTCTGGCATTGAGTAGCTAGTTAGCATAGCAGAGATTGTTCTTTGGAGATTTTATAGTATAGATTGGGCATGTCTTAACAGCTCCAGGAGCCCCGCCCATAGTCAAGGCATTTTTTTTAAATTTCCAGTCTAGATGCATGTCAACCAGGAAATGAGGAATACCTGAGTGGAGACGGGGGGGGAAACCAAGTCACTAAGGCAACCCACTTTACCTTCTAACAGCTATCTTGAATTAATGTAAAGATATCTGTAATTCAATTCTAACTAGCCAAATATAATACTGTATGTCATTCTCACCAGGTAAAATTGAATATTTTTTTTTCATGTTTGTAGGTGACATCATTACAGAATTAAAAAACAAAACAAAAAGTACAGTAATTTTGCCTCATCAAACTTTGGGTTCAAAATGTCTGTAACTCCCTCGTGTTTTAGGGAACATAATAGAGATACCTTGTTTTTTGGGCCCATAATCAAGGCCCTTTTTTATTTCCAGCCTTGCTGCACGTCAGCCAAAACCCTTGTGGTGTAGTTACTCCAAGTAGTAACTAAATAAAATGAATACCAATCAAAATACATTGGTTTGAAAGCTGTCCCCAACAACATGAAAAATGTAAAAATAATTGCGGCACTTTTATGACACCGTCACGTTCCACCATGAGATAGTTTTGCAATATTACCAATACTGATAGTTAGAACGACTAAAATGAATGTGGCTGTATCATCAAGTTGCTAACTCTTTGACTAAACTGCTGCCTTGCATACAAGAAAAAACACAAAAGGTACAGGATCGACCTCATTACCCTGGTGTTGGTACATGTGGATCTATCCGCCCACCATTAGCATATTAGCAAGGAGAGAACAAGAGCTGCAGTAACTGATTAACCTCTCTGAGCAATCACAAGAAAAGTTACTTCCTCCACATTCTCAGCCTAATAACTAGTATTACAGCCGCTCTTGTCTACCTCCCACTGACCCACACACTCTCCGTGCAACCTTTTCAACATAAAATATTGTAGAAGCAGTATGTCTACAGTGAACGGTTGTCACACGCTACGCCTAAGTCCTTTAAATCAACTCAAACACAGATCTCCACTCAAGGATAAACCTTCATATTCCATCTCTCTCAGTGCAGCTCTGGCCTTTCCCCAGAGCCTGGAGTTAAGTAATTAATTACACCCAATATCAGGCTATGCTAATTCTCTTTGCTGATTATCATCATTTAATTAATGCTCTCAGGGTGAGATAAGTAACCACAGTATGGAGTAATAATAAAAACGAAGCCAGGAAGCATCAGCCATAGTCCAGAGTGTCCGAGCAGCATGTGCAACACCAGATGTGAATTTTAATGGACACAAACCAGCAGCTCTGCAATCAAAGCATGTAAACATCCTAGCTGGAATTAGATTATAGCTCGATTATCACACACAACTATTATTTATTGTTTATTATCACAATTACATTGGACTAATAAGATACATTGTTAGAGTATTTTAGCACATGCACTAATTCTTACACTTTTGAGATTGACAGACCAATTAATAGTACTTGTTAGCAAGTTAGCTCAATGGGAATAGTGGCGTTATGCGCATACACTACGATTCCTACCAAGACCGTTCCCTGGAAAAAATAGATTGATGGGCAAAAGATATAGTAACATACAAGGAAACAATTTTATGCTTCTTGTTAGTTTTCGGTATCATTTATTTTTCCTCCTTTGTCCATTTTTGTTGTTTTTGTGGTTTTGGTATTTAGTGTGTTTAGTGTGTTAGATGTTTTTATCATCATTTTGTTATTTTTTTTTAATATCATTTCATGTGTTTTTGTTGTTTTGCGTGTTTTTTGGTATCATTTATATATTTTTTTCATTTTGTGCATATTTTGCCATCTTTTTGCATGTTTTTGTTGTTTGCGTTTTTTTCTCTACTTTATCTGCACATGCTGTCAAAGGTCAAAACTACAAGAAGTGTAATCTTTTAAAGACAGCAATGCATGTTTTGTTATTGCAGTTAAATAAAAGAATTTATTTTATTGCATAATTGTGAACATCACCAGCCTCTAAGAAACACTTTATTATAGGGAAGATATAAAAAGAGATGGAAGTGTTACACCTGGATGAGGAGGAAGTGAACAGGGAATCAGGGTAAGAAATGGAAAGGGTGGGGAAGAGTTTTTTTTTTAAATATCATTTCGTATATGTCTTTCATTTTGTAAATTTTTGGTGTCATTTGTGTTTCTTTGTGAGTTTGCGAGTTTGTGTTATCATTTATTTATTTTTTCTTCATTTTGTCTATTTGTGTTGTTTTTGTTTTTGTTTTGGTTTTTTGTGTACTATACTCTCATTTTGGGCATTTTTGTTCTCATCTGTGTTATATATATATATGAAAATATCCATATATATATGGATATTTTCAGTTTTTTAAATGTATTTTTGTGTTCATTTTTTGTATATTTTTTCTGTCTTTTTGTGTGTTCTTTTAGCCCAATGGAATATGTGTAGCCCCCAAGCCATCGGTTTCCCCACTAGACTTCAATACAAGAAACCAAAAACCTGGAGTTAGACGGGGCCGAGTAAAAAAAAAAAAAAGAAGAGATTTCCAGTTTTCCAACACATCAACCTAACAGACCTTATAACTGTGTGATGAATCCTTCACTAACTATTCTCACGGCTCACTTTTGAGAGACAATTCAAACTGACATTTGCCTCAATCATCGCCTTTCGGTATGAAACAGCCTAGACTATACTTTTTTTTAAATTTTCCATGCCATATGGTTGCTGCTGTGGAACTGAGTGGAGCTGAATGTCACGACACAAAGCTTGCTGTGAACCTTAAACAGGTTATCATTTGCACAAAGAGGGATGTATGTGTCTGAGTGGGCGTTTTCCAGCAGTGTCGGCTGTTGACCGCGTGGGCGGATGGATACTTGATGTTTATCGATAGTGACCGTCTACACGGAAAGGTCTTCCACTAAAAGCTTGTCTGCGCGGTAGGAAGCCAGGGCAGGGAATACCTTGTCCTCCAAGATCAATAAACAGCTTAATCAAGTATTTCACAGTGTTTTCCTCTGGGAGCCTCGAGCTCTACGTGTTTAGAAAACCACCGTGGCAGGAAACTGGGTCCTGGCGAATTTGTCAACTTCCTCTTAAGCAGGCAAATGGATACACAACAGCAAGATCTCCATTCATTTGTGGACTCTTTTGTATCATTATTGAATAGAGTTAAGCAGTCCTGTTAGAGTAAATGGACTCCACAGACTGCAGGAAATGGAATGGGTATATTCAGTGGAATAAGTGCCGCAGGAAGAAATATCTCACTCAAGTTTCCTTCAGGGTTTGGCTGGCTTTGGATTTGTTGCATCGAATAAGAGTTAAAAAAAATAAATAAAAGTGTGTTTGTGTGTCCCTATGAAAGCAAGATAATACACAAACTTTAAAAGTTTGAGTGTCCTCGAGTATTCTGTGGAGAGCTTATTCACATGATAACCATAAACATACTCAGAGGAGGATTTCAAATGGGTGAAACACTTGCTAAATAACATTTTCATAAAAAATATATAAAATTTGTACAGGTAGAGTAAAACAAAAAACAAAAACCCAAACTTTCCAGTAAATTCAAAACTTACTGGAAACTCACTTTTTCCTGCTGAATACATATGTATTCGGGTATTAAGTAGTGCAGTTGATTAATGCTTGTCCAATTCTTCACATTTTAGTAAAAGTATTTAAATTTTGCGTATTCAGTTGTAAAATGTTCGAGTTACTGGCCACTAAGGGTTGATTGGCTGAAACAGATTCTTTGGATTGTCCTGCGTCACCCACTTCCACTGTTTGTCCTGCCCCTCCTATAAAAGCTGAGAGGAGGGAGGAGGGTTCCCTTCAATTACAGCCCTCAGTGAGCATTGATTGACAGTTCTTTTTTTTATTTATTTATTTTTTTTATTATTGCAATTAAATAAATTTATTTATTTCATTGCATAATTGTGACCGTCACCAGCCCTCCCTAGGGAAGGGTAAGAAATACTTTATTAAAGGGAGGATGTAAAAAAGAGAGGGCAGTGTTACACCAAGGTGAGGGGTTGGAGGGAAGAGGGATACAAGATAGGATATGGAATGGGTGGGGAATAGTTTTAAGTGATGCGATGTGAAATTGTGGTTGTGTATATTGTGTTTATTGTTGTGTTGTCAAGCCAGTTTGGTGACCAGTGTGTGGTTTAGGAATAATGGTGGTGGCTGTGAACAGAGGAAGAGGTGAGTGGAAATTCCATAAAACAGGTATTTGGGAACAACGTGTCTAAGGTTGAGCCCAGTATGAGTGTTATCCCACAGCCCAAGGCCAGTGCATCCATGACAAATGTATTTCCAAGTACCGCCACTGCAAAACCCAAGAGCCGCCCCCGGGCCCGAAGAAGCAGTCAGGCCAGCAGCAAGAGCAGGCAGCCTAAGGGCCCCCGGCGACCACCCCACGGCCAAGCAGTCCCCCGAACGCCCCCAAGATCCCAAGCCGAGAGGCAGCCATCGCCCCCCCATACACACCCGAGAAAGCCCCAAGGAGCCAAGGACCCAGCGCACCACGCCACCGATCCCACCCCCAACCCCCAGACCCCCCACCCCATCGACCCCCCCCACCCCCCCACCCCACCCCCGCGCCCAACCCCCCGAGGGGAGGGCCCAGAGAACTCCCTGCCCGAGGCCCCAGCGGAGGAGCCGAAGCCCACGCCCAGCAGACGACCAGAACCGCGCCGAACAGGCAGCCAGTGGGCACCCGCCGGCGAGCCCAGAGCCAGCAGGGGCCCGACCCCAGGCCAGAAGGACCCGGAACGGATGCAGCACCAGGAGCAGCCCGCATTGATTGACAGTTCTAATGAGGAAGTTCAATGCTCTGTGTGAAACAGCCCGCTGTAGTGGTGATGTTTTTGACTCTGTGCTTCTATAAAGAGCAGATTCTGGTTCAATAAGAGGGTTTATCAAGAGTTCAAGTGTATGTACGAAAACAGTGTGCGTATCCATGTCTGTCTCTGCGTGTGCATGAACGTGCATGTACTGCTTGTGCTGTGTGCTTATGTTTGTGAGTTGTGTATTGTGTGTAGTAGTTGAGCAGGCAGCGCTCTGTCACTGCCAGCACTGATTGGCTGCCTAAGTGGGCGTGTCTTATACTGCGTCAGGAATAACTTTTTTTTTTTTTTTTGTGTTCTGCTACTCGATTAAGGGGGTCACATTTGTCTTTGCTCCATCTCTTCCAACCCATATCTGTCCTTGCTGCTGCTTTTGTTTTGTCTGGTCTTGTGAATCCTATAGAAGCCTCTCTTTGCATCTCATCTAAAACTGGATTTATTGAATTGATGGGTTGGTCTCTCAATGCAATTGATGAATTTTTTTTGACAAAAAGATTGGGCAGTGGTGAGCCCACATGTCCAAGCGAGACGTTTGCGGCTGAATATGCACTGGACCCTTAGAACAAGTGGCAAGTTGTGTGTGTCAAATCTTTACGTGAAAGACGTGGTGGACATTTACATGATTGGAATTCTGGTAGCAGGTATGCTGCTGATTGGAAAGAGCAACTGTTTTAGGAAAGCTGCCGGTGATTTCTGAAGGATGGGGCAGGGCTCTCAACACTCATGTGATGAATAAACTCAAAAGCAAGCAGGAGCTGTTTTTGGATCGTTTATGCGGAATTGAAACCCTCTTGGGGAAGTTGAGTTCCCGGCTTTCAAGTTAAGGCCACCTTATTGGATTAATGCAGAGAGACGCAGGACAGAAGGCTATTGACCTAGCCTGAATCAAAAACACATTGCTTATCTTCCTTTTTGGCTCCCATAGCCAGCTATCCATGGTTGTCTCATCTTATCACCAGGAAGTCTCTGCAGACAGTGGCTCCATCCACCCGGCTCCTCTCCCCCCACTGCCACCTGGAACTTTTGTTTCTGTACTGATCTATTAAAGGTCATTGCACATAATCTGGCTTTTTCAGAAATGCCTCATTGGCCGTCATGTTTTCTTGGATGGGATGAAACTGCAATGAAATCTAGTTGCTCTGTAACAAGTGCAATGACAAATTTACTCTTTGATTATTCATAATCAAGGCATTTTTTGAATTTCCTCCATTCCCCCCGGTTAGCAGAAAGCAGGGGTTTAGTTACTCTAAAGTTTTGTTTATTCCGACAAGGTTTTTCAGGAAATGTTATCTCTTGATATGTTTCGACTGTCAACTGCCAGAACTCCTGTAAAACCATGTCTGAATAAATGTAACCTTATAATACAGTATACTGTATTTCAAAAAAGACGAGAAAATTAACTTACTGGAATTATCAATACATTTAATAAAGACAATACGTATCATATCGGAGCTTCTTGCCGATATAATCTGATACTTGATATCAATACATGTATGAATAATTTTGAGCTCAACTCAGTACCACTATAATCCAGCTGCTGGATAAGAGGAATAATCGTACATAGAATCTCTGTAAAATCATCAGGTGTTTGAATAAAAGCAGACTACCGAGGCTGACACTGACTTTGAAAAAGATCTCAGCAAACACCCAGGTATTGTGCCTTTGCTTGTGCACCAAAAATGCTATTTATAATCTTTCTGACAACTCCCTCCAAAGCAACATCCACATCACTCATCGGGGCAGCGCGTTGCATTTTGTGAGTCAAAAACGTTGAATGGTCAGATGTAACTTCTCACTCCTCCACTTTCGTGAGCTGTGCGCATTAATGCTGGTGACAAGCGGAAAACGTTACAAATGAGCTTTAGAAAATTTGCGAGGCATCGTCACCTCTTTGATGAATAGATAAGTGGATGCTGCTCTTTCTCTCCTATTGGTCCGCTTCTCACTCTCCGCTCGGTTTTCCATCCATCTCCGGCCCTTCCTCCCCTGCTCATTTGCTGTTGGATTAAACAAAACTGATGCCATGAAAAGTCCTGGTGATGAACGTACTGCCGATCCGATGAGGGCGAGTGTGAGCGCCTCATAAATCATGCTCTGGAGAGCGAAATGGCGGGGGGAAATTGTACTATGATAAATATTGAGAGGTGGAATGAGGAATAGTTTTATCACAATATGGGGGCACCCACATCCCGCTTGCTGTGAAATGTGGCTTAGTGATTGAGCCCCGGCAAAAGGGGGGGAGCAGAGAGCTGTAACTCACGCAGGCACAGCCGGTGATGGCTTCTGAAGGCACGAGTGATACTGAAATCAGTGAGAAATTGCTCTCCGAGTGGCAGAACTACTTTTTCTTTTCTTCCCACTGTGCTGTCATACTCGGGAGAAGACCCATAATTGAGAGAGAGAACATGCAAACAAAGCTAATGATTTTCCTCCCACATTCCATTTCTTTCCCAGAGGCTCTTGTCTGCACAGCGGCGCTCATACATCTTTCACTAAGTACAGCTCAGTGTCTCCTGACCCCCTTCAGCTCCCAGGCAGATACAGTTAAAACGACTCAGCGTATGATTGCGTTGCGAGGGAATTCACTGTTTTGTTTCCGCTTCAGATTAAAGCGTGAAGTCAGTGAGAGAACAAGCCCTTCATTTATATATATTTAAATATTGAGCCACAAGGTTCGTGTCAATGAATAGTTAAATCGTGAAAGCACAAGTTCAGATTCAAACCAGTTTTAGCTTTATAATTACAATAAATTCTTTGCAACTTCTCACTTATCAGCATTCTCCAGCATTGCTAATCATTCAATTCAAATAAACTTTATTCATAGTGATCAAGTTACAACAATAATCAACTTGAAACGTAATCAAAATATAAAATTCTTAAAGGAGACATATCCTGCTTTTAAATCCTTCCTTTTTACATATAAATCACACAGTTGTGGTCTATATAAAGCGGAACTGCAATGCTTGGGTCTGAATTCCTCATTATTATAGCTCCACCCCTTTTCTACCCCTTTTCTAATGTGCTTCTGAGAACAACTCGTTTTGGTGCGGTCTCTTTAAATGCAAATGAGACACTTCATACCCCGCCCCCTCTCCAGGTTGCAGAGGTGACACTCGGTTCAACTCCACCCTGTTCGGCCATTTTTGTAGTTTGACTGAAGAGATACGATTATTTAGCGGCACAGAAAATGTTTATTCACACGTTATTTACAAAATGTCAACAACAGAAGACTTGTCCATCCAGCCTTACATGTTCGAGCCAGACCCGGACCCAGCGGAGCGAGATGAAAATGATGATGAACCTGCAGAACCCTAACAAGTGAGCTAACACAAGCACCAAGCTAACTCTAGCGCCAAGCTAACGTTACAAAATGCATTTTAATACAGTCTTTTCAGAGACAAAAACGACAAAATGAAGTGACTAATGAAAACTTTAGACTTAAATTAAATCACGTAGGCCACATCATCAAAGATCTAAAATGAGCACACAGCGTTAACATATGAAGACGGTGCAACTGTTAATGCTAATGCTAATGCTAACAAAACAATGACAAGGACGTCTTATCACACTTTTTAGCGTTATTTACAGCATACCGAAGTGCTCTGTTCGTCGTCTCCAAAGAGAAAAAGGAATTGAACCCTCAATCAGACAAAGTCTTTTGGCAAATCCTTCTTTATACTGGTGGAGGTTGCTGAAGCAGTCATCCGTGAAGTGCAAGGTTGTGATCCGTGAAAGGTTCTGATGCTGGGAGACGGTGTAATGAAGCGTGTGGGTTACTACATCCAACAACCGAACATTTTGACTACAAAATAAAAGCGAGAAATAAAAATGGCAGCTTGCTCGAAGTTTTGGGCCTGGAGTCGATGTCCTAATTTGGCAGTTCGGCTGCAAATACTGTGATGTTATTGTTCAAAAAACGTAATAGAGAATCGAAAAATCAAAACAGATTGAAAAATATGACCAACACAGAATATAAAGATTTCTACGGAGCAGCTGAAGAGACTAATGTGAACTTTTCTGTACTTCTAAACACTCTAAATATATAACAAAATGCATTTAAAGGCTAAAAAAGTGGATTTCGCATGATATGTCCCCTTTAAGAAGCGAAATACAAATTTTTAATATTTTGCCAACAATAAGAAATAGGGATTTTTATTTTTTTTTAAAACTGATGCAGAATCAGTATATTGATCCGGATCCTCTACAAAATGTAATGGAATCATTTTGGTTAAAATTTTGTCAAAATCCATGAAGTCATTTTGATGGAATCCTGCTAACAGACAAACAAATAAATAAATGCTAATGAAAAATTAACAAAAATTACAGAAAAATATACACACAAAAAGACACGATACACAAAAATTACCCCTACACAAAAAAATAACAAAAATACATAGACATGACCCAAAAAAAACACACAAAATAACAAAAAACTAAATGATTTACATAAAACAAAATGACACAGAAATAACAGAGAAACATGCAAAAAGACACAAAAAATATACAAAATTGTTCTTTCCTTTAATAATAATAATCAGATGGGTTATAATTTTAAGCTTTGTGGCATCTTTGTTATGTCCTTTTGATCATTTACTGCAGTCATCAGCGACGTTTAATGACTATAAGCCCAATTGTTTAATTTAAAAGAGCCAGTTTAATAAATTAATGTTGTTTATTATTAAAATACATTTGCTTTTCTTTTACGTACAGGCATTTGGTTTTCTATGTTTTCAATTAAAAGGTTCCTTGCATTACTTTAAGGTTGATAAACTTGGAACATTGTTGTAAAAGCGCTCCAAATGTTACATACAGTATATGTTTCTATAGCCCAGATACAACCTGCATCTCCATCCTAAATCATCAGCCGCTGATATCCAACCACAGATTGCGTCCTAATACCAGGTGTTGATGAGCGTTTTTCTCTCAGCATCACTTAATTGGAACCTGCTGCTTTAGTGGAACAAGCATATGGTCACATGGGCTTTGTCATCAATACTGATTTTCAACGATATTTTTTATTATTCGGTTACTGCTTTGCAAAGGATGGGATCATACTTGGTGTAAAAAACAGAAAATAAAAAAAAAAAATCAAACTTCTAGCCTGCTTTCAATATTGGGTTTTTCTGTTAATTGTTCAACGATTAACTGAATATGAGGCATCATGAGTTTAGTTTTAGGCTTTTTTTCAGTTTGGGGTTTTGTTGTGTTTCAGTTCACCGTGTGTGCGTGTGCGTGTGTGTGAGAGAATTGCAGATACTGTATCTACAGCGTGACTCTCAGCAAGTGAAACTACATCACTTCTTCCCTTCACGTCTATTACAAGTATCTCAAAGATCATCTTGAGATAGATAAAGGCATCTATGATATCACGTTGCAAAGTTAAAACACGACATTGAACTCAAAGTTTGTCGAGGCGAAATGACGTTTGAAAATAAATTTAAAAAAAATCTGTATAATGTACCCCATAATCATGAAAACATAGAAAATACTTCACCAGGTGAAAAATACATTAACTAGTGACTAGGTTTTCCTCCTGTCTCCACGTGGGTGTTTTCGGCTGACGTGCGACCCAGTCTATACTATAAAATCTATGCTATGATAACTAGCGACTCAATACTCACTATACCTCTCTATTAACAACCCTCTCAATCCAACCTAATCACCACAGATTGCTGAGTCGACATGTGATAGTTTTTATTGAAGGGGCGGGGCCAACAGTGACAAAAGAAAATGTCACAAACCACCAGTCTCAGCCAAAAGCAAAATTCTATTGTAATAGCCAAGTTTCAACCCATAGAGGGCAGTAACTAGTATATTTTTTACAGCAAAATGTGCCAAATGTAAAATACTTTGAAATGTTGGACAATAATCAATGAACAACTCTGCTTCATATTAAATATATTTGTTTTCAGCAGGGGAAAAAAATGGTTTTGTGGTTTAGTCGGTTTTGGTTTGTATTTTTTAAAATCATATTTAAATTGCACTTTGTTGTTTTTTGGTTGTAACTGTAATTACATTTTGATTTAAACTTTTCTGAACTCAGTTTATTATTATTTTTTTTTACTTTTTCTATACAATAAACTTTGAGTTAACCTAATACTGCATGTTTAAAAACACTGAGAAGAAAAGAGGGCAGTAGTTTATAGAACATGAATGAACATTAAAATATACTGTATGTAACTAAATCTCCTAATCGGTTGCACAAATTGTGCAATAACCGTTTGTGGAGTTGCCTGAAGTAAGAAATGTGCTGGTTCACACTGACGAGCACAGCATCCTTAATGGGGTGTCACTTAGTGCAGCTCACGCGCTCCCTGCATGGACTGTCCAACGATGCTCAACAGTTTTCACAATCACTATAAGGAGCAGATGAGAAAATATGACACAGTGGTAAAATGCTAAGATGGATGATGAGATGTTAGCTGTTTAACAGGATGGAAAAGCATTTTGTCATCAGTTGCAGTAAATACACAGACTAGTCATTGAGTCATTATTAAACCTCGCTGTAAATTCTACCTCGCATGTAACAGTTTACGTCCATAATTGGATATTCTGATTAGAAATAGAGGTTTTTCCTTCAGAAACTCTTATGCAGTTCCATTATTTGGGATTGTTTTTTGGTTTTTTTTGTGCAGAGTAAAACCCACAAAGCATTAATAACCTGCTTTTCTGTTTGAGTGCCAAACGAAAGAGGCTGAAACAAGTTCCCTGTCTCACACATTCACAGTGAGTCGTAGCTCAACAGTACAGTAGGTGAAAGCAAATTTGCTTCGAGCCCAGTCGTTGAAGCGCTTCAGCTTGTGATATATTAGAGAAAGAAGGCACCCAGAGGTCACAGTTCACATCATGAACATCTATCACCATCACCGCAGAGCCTACAAACACACTTCAGACATGTGATGTGTCTATGTGACTGGGTGTGTTTATGGGTGGATGTGATGGTGGTTGATTCAATTTTCTTATTTTTTTCTCTAAAACAAGAAAATTAAAGATAAAATGTAAGAGAATATCGCCCTTTTGTTCAGGACAGCCAACAAACACAGTAGCATGGAGACATAATGCAGGTTGGAGTCCTGCCTCAGCTAAAATGAAAAATACAGAAATACACAATTCAGTGTGGCACACATAGAAAACATGCACATACCTTCAAAATGCACTGAATATTTCTTAAAAACAAAGTTTTTATTTTGCATTTGGATTCGCACAAATGTGCAGCAATTGTAAGAGAATTATTCCCTTTCATCACGTGTTTGCTTTGGCGATCATTATATTCACCCTGAGGCGTCACAGGTCCCCTAAAACCCAAATCTTCCAACAAATCATCAGTTTTTAAACCAAAACCCAAGCAGCTACTGAAAATTACTCACTTTATTGCACTGGTTAACTATGATGGAGACAAAGTGAAATCACAATGCACCAGGTGACCTTGATACAAATTGTACACTTGTCATTTTTTTCAGCCCAAATAAATAAATACACAAAATGGCTCCAAAAACTCTCAAAGCCTTTGTTTTAATTAGTCCTAATTAATTAATTTATTCATTTTTAACCATTTCTTATATTAAAAAAAAACAAAAGTAACCTGAAAAAAAATACATTAAATAATAAATATCAATAAAAAACTGTGACGCAAAATAAATACAGAATATGATTTCATAGAACCTATTTATAAACACCCCGCGACCCTGTAAAAACAGGAGCAAGTGGGTTTGAAAATGGATGGATGGATATTTATAAACAACATATTAATTGGATAAAAATAATTGTACAAAATAACTACAATCATTACAATTTCTTGTCAAAAAGAGACTTCTAATGCACCCTTATGAACCAATAGTAATAGTAATTTAAGAATACTGTACAATAGATAAAGAGAAAGTGTGGTAACTATATGTGCATCACTGACCTATCATCTAATCAGCTGCCAGCAGAATATTCCCCAAAAATCAGACATTTCTGGATTAGTAAATGTAAAACTGTTTGCTTGCTTTTTAATAAACCTTTTCCGCTGAAGTAAATAAACACAAAACCTGGCAACCCTGCCTACTGCACGCGCTCAGTCAGAAAGCTGATCTACTCTGTGGATAAGACTGCACACTATTAATGGGATTTGATTAGCATTTGTTAGGTGCGTTAAAAACATTAACGACAGTCACAGTATTGCCTTCAAATTAAATTTAAATAAAGTCGAACACTGTGTGCATGCAAGTGTAGGCTTTTTTTTTTTTTTTTTTTTTAGCTTAACCTCGCTCACGTCTACACGAACAGTGAAATTAAATCCTTTTTCCGTGTAACAGTTTTTATTCATTTTGCTGTCCAAAATTATTACATATTAATTCTCCCCAAATGTCCATGAGAGTTTTGTCAGCAAAATGATTCGTTAAAAAAAATCTTAAAAAAAAAAATTACAAGAGCAGTTTATAAATTGAATATTCATGGGAAGTGGAGCAGTTCCTGGGAAGTCAACCAACTGAACTCTAAGTCTTTCCTTCTGCCTCATTAAATCAAGAGTTTATACCGCGTTTGATTCGGATTCATTCAACAAACTGTAGCCTTCTTGTTTCTCTGTGGAGATGGATTCAAACGCCTCATAAATTGTTTCGGGACATTAAATTTCATGGGGGTGGGGGTTAAAATTTTAAAGGGTTCAAGTGTTAAGAGGGTGCATTTCTCATTGTGTTCCAGATTAAAGCTGGCATGTTTACGGAAAGTTGTGGAATCAGGCTTTAATTCATTTGGCATCAATCGATGGGCTCCATCCAGTGTCCCCATGGAGGATGATTCTATACGCTCAAGAACTCATCACACGCCAACATGCAAGTACCTACATGTGTGTGCAAACTGATAATTACAAAGCATGTTGCTCAACTCAACAAAGCAATTACACCAAAGCTAAATAAACCGTAAATACCCGAGTGGCGATTGATGACATCACAAGGATTTCTTCTAATAATAGCGCGTTTTAACTGCAGCCAACACATTGTCAACAGAATAAAGAGTTTGATGATTTTTACTGCAGTGACAGCTTGTTTTAACAAGTGTGGCACTTAAGCAGCTTTTTTTTTTTTTTTTTTTTTCAAACGTGTAAGAAGAGCAATCATAAACCTAGTCATGCTGGATCCTGACCTGACAGTTTGTCTTATTAACCCCCCTCAACCTCCCACCCCCTTAATTGGAAATCCAAGCGAGGAGGGGACTCCACATCCACATCATGATTCCATTTACAATATTTACAACTCAATAAACATTTCTTTTCATCCACCGTCCTTCATGCCTGTGAGTTCCAGATAACAGAGGTTAAAGAGAACACTAAATATAAATTGGCTGAAGGCAGAGCATATGGAAGTGAGGACTGAAGGATCCCTTTGAGATTGGCCCTGCTTTATCTTTGCTTTACTGTCAAATGGAATTGGGTGTGAGGCTTGAATTAGCACTGAAATCAAGCGTGGGATACAATCAGACTTTTTTAAGGGTCTAGGAGCTCCTGGGTCCTGGTGGAATATCAGTGGACGGGAAAAGACTGGAACACAGGCCGTGGGTTTTCAATGAGAACCAAATGCCTCTTCTTCTGTAATGATGGCTTAGAGGTTCTGCTGATTCTGGTATCTACGGCAACTGGACTTAGATTTTCCAATGAAGACGTCTCACCTCTCGCCCAATAGGCTTCTTGTTTTCTAAAGGTAACTAGTTGGGAATGTGGGATTTATACTGTGGAGTTGATAAACCTTGTCAACCAACTGTGTGGCTCATTAACAAAACAACAATTCCCGGTATCAGATGACTCAAGGAGATTGATTTTGAGTCGTTGAGGTTGTAAATAGATGATGGGATGGGATCAGTGGTGTGAATATTGACCAGGGCCAATGAAGGAAAAAAAAAATAAATAAATAGCTGTCCAGAATTGCCACAGGTCCTGGTTTCTGGCAATGGAATAACTTTGTGGTGGGTATAGTACAGTGTGGGAGGAGGAAATAACAAATTTGTCCAATAACTTTGATACCTGTTAGTTATGAATCAAGATAACGTGACAAGTTTCTATTTTTCAGCAAGAACAAAGGAAGTGGATGAAAGCTAGCATTGACTTGTTTAGCAAACCCAAACAACAAAGTGATGCACAAAAGAGGAAGGAAAGAAAGGAGGAGGATGAGGGCATCACTAAAATGACTGAATTGGACAAGTTTTTTTTAATCAAACTCAGGCAACCCAGTCAAAAGCTAGCATCCCATGTAGCGTTAGCTTGCCACCTAGCTCCACAAATGAAGCTGCATTGATCCTACCACCGCATCCCAGGCAGCCAGAAAAAGACTTTCCCGCCACCACCGCAGTCTCAGAGGACAGGGTCAGCGGACTTGGCTGTCAGTCCTGACCTCCTGCTCTGTTTGAACCTAAAACTGGCAACGAATGTGACAAACCTGTAGCTACTCCTGTTCCATCACCACCTTTATTCAAATGTTTTTTGCAGTTTTTATTGGAAATTATCAGCTGTTCTAGGCAGCACTGGTTCTCTTTTATATATAGCCAACTTAGACCTAAAGATGGGACATTTTCATGAATTGCAAATGCTTTTGTGGGTTAGGGAGGAGGGTTGTTTGCAATCAATCTTGTATTTATTTTGTGCCACCATCATTACAGATGAAATCTAAGAATAAGGACATTAAAGATGAGGAAAACATATCAATTTTCTCCACCCCTCTGTATCCCTAATAGACTGGAATTCAGTGCAGCTATTGAATTCATTATAGTGTTCAAGCTACTGGTAATCCATTTTCTTTCCAATCATTTTAAAGGGACTGTCATTTATGCTCTCATTTCAGGTTGTGTTTAAAGATGTATTCAAGAATAATGGTTGTTTTTCTTTGTGTTGTTCTGCAATGTGTTCCCTAAGGAACTTGATAAACTTGGCTTTCTTTCATCATCTCTACCTTCAATTGAATTTTATATTCAAGGCCCAAGAGCACATGTTGCTATATATTATTGACACCTGATTTTCAAAATTCATCCGTCCACAGTTATCTATCTATCTTTTTTTTTTTTTTTTTTAATTTCCCAAAAGTTGTGGCTGAAAATTGTGAAGACATCTCAGTTACTTGTCAGTGTTTTGTATGTTGCATTATAGTCAGTAATCATTAATCTTAAATATTAGCGGTGGCTAAACATAATTGTTGTTTTTGAAGCAATCACTGAATCACTTTCTCTACACCTTAGATGGGAGAATACTGTCATAATCACAATATTTAAAAAGTAGAACTGCTGTTTAGGTTTCATTTTAGCTAGCCTAACATTTAACTATTTGCCCACCAGACAATTGCTTTACCCAAAATAAAAAAGGAACAATTGTCCACAGCTAAAAATGTTAAATATTTACTAACCCTGACCCTTGTGTTTATCTGTTTGATTTATATACAAATTAAATTAAAAAATGTACATTTTAGCTTCCTCTAAAGATTCATTTTTAATCTCAAAGTGTGGAAGAATTCTCAATTTTTATATAAATAATCAATAATCAATATATTCAAATTTGCTCTTTTTCCCATCCAAAAATCTGTGGCCCACTTAAGGTCAAACTGGTCTGTATTTGGCCCCTGAACTGAAATGGGTTTGACACCCCTGGTATAGACTGAACTTGTTTTAACTGCTCCAGGAGCACCGTCCATAATTAAGGCATTTTTGAATTTCCCCCTAGTAGCACGTCATGTTTAGTTACACTTTAAGCATCATACTGACTCCTAAATTATGATTATTATTTTATTTTTATTTTTTTCCAGTGTTTTGGGACTTCAGTGTAACACAGCAATAGCTATGGTGTTGCTGTGTGATTTGTGTCTACCACAAAATTTTGAGTAAATTTAAGTGCTGTACTACTGAAAACTACAAAAATCCATGTCGACACTGAAGCTCCAGCCTGGGGCTTGGATGGGTTTCAGCAGACCTGCTGCTCCTAGGGTCTATAGTGTATTAGTCTTGATGAGGATGCAGGAGTGTGTAGGAATGGGAGGCTTCCTCTGTGGAGGTTACACACTACATTAGCATCTGCCGGGCCATACGAGAGCCGATAAATCTGAAAACAAGCGTGATGCATCTTCATTAAAGTCACCACTTACCACCTCACTGAAAAACTGCCAAACTGTCTTCATGAGCAGATGTTGCATTTTTACACTTTGTTTACTGAGTGGGATTTTTTTTTAAGAAGGGAAATAATAGAGGGAGGTGTCAGACATAGATGAGAGAAAGCGGCACTGTGAGGTAAATTCACACATCAATCTTTATTAACCGATTCCACATTAAGACAGCAATTTACATGGCGCCTAATGGCAACCAGTGAACAAATCCAAAACAGGTTCCTCAGCCTGCTGCTGGGATGTTTTACTAACTAGTTTCAGCAATTTGTTCTCAATGTTACTCTGTCAGGGGAAATTTGTAGATGGTATTGGAGAAAGTGTTTTTCTTTGGGGGAAAGATTGCTTTTCTATCAGCCTGAGAAGAATTCTTCAGCTAAAGTTTTTTTTTTTCTCCCGTTTTAAAGTTTCAACAATTGCAGTTTTTAAGATGTGCTAAAACATCTAAGACAGTGGAGAAAAGGGCTTATTACAGCTTGGCCATCGAAAGAAAATGACCCAAGCTGAATTGAAGCAGCTGTAATGCATTGATGTTCTTGTAAGAGGGAAAAAAACCACAATAACTTCACTTGAACCACAAACGTTTGCATCGACAAAATATGTTACAATGGCCACTTTAACTGTTAGTTCTCTTATGTAGCAAGGATCACAGAAAGCAGGGAACTTGAACAAGGATTTTCTAAATAAGAAGAGATTTTTTTTCATCGTTACAGACCCTATTCAAGAATATAAATAAATCAGGCATTGAACAGTCTGGTCGTTACTCTGCCACTCCTCCAAGACAGAAATCATACGATTACACTTGATCTAACAAAAACAACAAAAAAGTAACATGGCAACAGCTGGAAAATGTATTATTAATGGGAAAATCACAAACTGGACGGGATTTTAGCACTTTATACGTAACGCTTGATTTCTTCTGTTCGTCATTCAGCTCGCTTGTCGATTGGCTACATTTTGTTCCAATTTAAAGATTTGTGAGTTGGGAATCAATGGCTTTCTCACACACATCTGTGGTCGTAAATATTGAACGAGTTTAATATTTACGACTGTCAACCGATTGCTCCGTATCGGAGCTGATTATCTAGACTAATTCACTCTTAACACACCTCAAACAACGAGATAATCTTCTTCGATTCAAGATAACGGAAGGGATGGTGCTGGACTTCCTTGGATGGGAAGGGGGAAATCAGGACAAAAACACCCTGATTATCTTTATGTGTGATCTGCTTGAAAAGTAACTAAACCCCCTGGTTTCTCCTGACCTGCCAAAAGGGGAAAATTAAAAAAAAATTAATAATTAAATATATTAAATAAATAATTAATTATAGTAGTTTTGTCCCTTTAATAAATAAAAAAAAAAAAAAAAAAATTGGGGTAAGCAAATGGCTGGTAGGCATTTGTCTGGTGGGCAAATGATTATATGCTAGGTTAGCTGAAATATGTCTCAAAAGGCAGCAATTCCAATATGTGGTCCAATGACATCCCAGAATCTCATTCTCAGCAAAAGCAAAATTCAATTGTAATAGCCAGGTTTCAACCCATAGAGGGCAGTCACTCTTTACAACAAAATATGCCAAATTGAAAGACTAAAAAGTTAAGAGTTGGCCCAGGATCAATCAATAGCACTAGTTAATACCCGTATACATTTATTTATAGCAGAAAAAAGTGTTGTCGGTGTTTAATTACTCTTTAAGTTTGATAGCAGAAAAACTATCCAGGCAACTTTTAGAAGGTACGGTGCTTGAAATCAAAGGTCGTAGTGGAGCGACATGGTTTTACACAGTTATCTATCAGAATCACCTCCAGCACTCGTTTTTATGTCCTCATCTTGTGTTATTTAAAGCTTGTGGGGGAGATCATATTCACTGCAGTACTAAAAAAACACTTTTTTTTTAGTAAAACAACATTCCTGATGTCTTGGTAACGTGAGCAGCCAACTGATAAGAGGTGAAGGTGTTGTAGTTTAGATGATTGAGGAAAAAGCATCTGGGCAACAAATGAGATGCAAAGAATGCAGATAGAAACAGATGGGCTAAATGACAACTGAACGATATGGGAGCAAGGAGAAGCTACAGCCCGTGGACACAAATCAACAAGCTGCGTCTTAGATCGGAACTGTGTGTGACAGAGTTTATTAATTCATGCTAACAAACATGCTAAGCTCTCCTGGGCCACTTGTGATTTTTATTGATATTTTTTCAGTTATGCTATAATCCAGTTCAACAATAAGTTGGAAAGATTTTTTGGTAAAACAAAAAAAAATCCATGACTCATTCTCTCAGGTTGTGTTGGAATGGATTCCCCTGCTGGAAGAAGCTACTTTATGTAAAACTGTTTTATCATTAATATGACAACAGTTACAACTAGTACTCAGATTTAGTTCATTCACTAAGTTTTTGGTTACTAGTGCGATAGTTGACTTACCAATGAAGCAAAACGTGTCACTAGTTAATCTTATATTACAACCAATCAGGGAGCTTGGTTTAAACCCCTCCTACTTCACTGGCATTAGGTCTACTATTACTACGAGTGAATCTTTTGGCTTCACTAGTACTACTAACTCACGATACAATATAAAATATGATATAGCGCTCATGATATGAAATACTGACGATACGATATTTAAAATAAGATAAATTCCCATTGAGGAGTAACCTGACTGCCAAAATTGGAGACAGTGTGTGGGAGTGTTTAGCTTTACAAAAAAAGAATGGGGTACGCCCGTGCCCAAGAATATAAAATGTTTACTCCCAAGTGTCTGGACACACTCATGCTTCTGATACTCACATGCATGTGATCTGATCTGTTTGCATTAACAGCAGACCTAGCAAGAGCCCTCCCTCATACTGGAGTTCTCCACATCGATCTGTGTCTGTCTTGCGAATCCTTTCAGAACCAGGGAGGAACATGAACAGAATACTTGAAGGTGATTGGGCAAAGCGCCTGTCCACCATGATTCGTTTTAGCCAATCACATGGTAACAAATGATGTCGTCATCGGCATGCGCCGCAGAGATGCTGCTACAACAACAACAAGGTGGTGGAAACTTTCCTTTGGGATAGTAATGCTGTGGTCATTATGTCGTTGAGTGACTTCTGCCGTTTTTGCAACACGAGTATGCAAGTTAAGGGCACGTTAACCATCCTCCTGCATCAACATCTTTTTATTTTGATTGATTAGCGGTAACCCAGCTAGTTCCTCTCCCCGCAACTGCGCCAGTTTTGCTTCAGCGCTTCTGCCTTCTTCACTCCCGAATATCCCGCCCTAAACCACAACACTGCTTCATGATTTGGTTCTAACCATTTCAGTTCTGTTTCAAAAGGCAAAGGCAGGAACAGTACAAGATGGATTCTGGTGTTTGTGAACACCAGGAGAATCCATCTGGCAGGCAGGGTTAAGGAACAGCAGACCTGTTGCTAAAATCTTCTTGCGACTAACGTAGGATAAACTACACATAGAAATACTATTTGTCATCTTTCCTCAAAGCTGTTCAATTAGAAAATCCTGGAAGAAGATAGAGAAAAAACACTTTACTACTGCAGCAATGTTTTGACCTGCTGCGTTTCAAATTTTGCTTGTATTTGGAGCACGTAGCTTTTCATTTCTCAATCAATTCAATTCACCTTTATTTGTATAGTGCAAATTACAACACTAGTCATCCCGAAGCGCCATCACAGTATACAATTCGTAGGAATTAATTAATTTTATATCGCCAATTACTTTATATTGCATTCCTACTAGTAGTACTACTAAACAAAATATATTACTAGCAAAAACTAAAATACAAATAACCAAAAACTGTCTCCTCAGAGAACGCTTCTTCCTTCCTTCCTTCTTGTGTTCTAATGTCCGCTCCCTGGAGAACAAACTGGACTACCTGAAGCTGGATTTAAATTCAAGACGAGAAGAGGGCGGCGGTGTTTGCATATACACCAATAACAACTGGTGTAACAACGGTGATATGTCTCATTAGTAGTACAGGTTGAGTTAATGCAAATTTAGTAGAAGGGACTAGAACCAAATCCTTCTCCATGATTGGTTTTAATACTTGCAAAAGCCAGTGGCATGGCTGAATTTTCTTTCCCTGCCTCTTTCTTAGCATACAAGGCTCACTAGTACTACTAGTGAAACTTTTTAATCCAAGAGTAAAGTGTACTCATGCACTAGTAAACCTAAACTACATGTGTTCCAAAGTACTAGATCTACTAGTACTGTGCAGCACTAGTAGAACTTCACAATGGTTGATATCACATTTAGGTTCAAACAGCTTCCATACCACATGTCACTTTAGGCTCAGTGATACATAAAGAGGAAAAGCCACAAAAGGAGAGTGGACCAACTGAAAGAGAACGAGGTGGAAACACTAATGACTGAAGCTGAGCTGCTCATGGTTTGAAGTGCTTTTTTTTTACTCAAAACACTCATAAATTAATCCTGGTGTTGTTCAAGTGTTCAGCACTGGTAATAATGCCTTTCCCCACACTTTTAATTATTCTGCAGGATTACCTTTTAAAAAGCAGCCTTTTGTACACAGGATTAAAACAGCATGGCTTTAGAGAGACATTTGCCTAAAAGGAAAATGGTTCAAGGTTTTCGGATAATCACTCATTAAAATACAGGAACATTTGGTAAAATGTTCCCCAAGTTGTAGGAAAGATCTAAAAAAAAAGTGAAATTATGGGAAAATATTTGTTTTTGTTTTGTTTTACATTTTTGTAATTCCACAAGTCTTAAGATTTAATGATTTTAGATAGTGACTCATGCTCATGCAAGGAAATCACACGTGGTCGTCCAGATCTTGGTCCATCATGATGGTGGACTCATGAACAGTGAGAAGTCTGTCAAGGTCACAAGCCGTCAAAACCAGCATCAAGCACACCAAAGGCACAGTCTAAGATTATATATGAAGTTTGATGTCGTAAGAACACAGTCAATATCAAATGTTACCATTTGCTTTTATAGCCCCAAGATACAAAAACTAAATTGCCACACTTAATTTCTGATGCCACTGCTAAATTACTGAAAACCTGCCACACTTACGTTAATTTGCACACCTGCTCCATTGGTTACAAACTGTTGACAAAACCATGCAGAATTACTTGTTTCTTTTGTTGTTCAGTCGGTTATGTATAAATAAAATAGAAAAACCCTTGTACATACAAGCAATGTAATCAACTGTCAAGGTTGGATGGATTCGTGAAGATTTTCAGCTGATTTTCTTTTTGAAGTCAACTTCCTCCAAACATAATGCATCACTTCAGTTAAACAACAAACGCACACGAACATTATAATTTGTCACTCTGCTGAAAACGCAAGACAGCAAGTTATTACCATTGAAGACAGCAATAAGGACTGCATAGATCAATAAATCAAAGGTATTTCTTCTGAAAAAGGGAAAGAATGTACTTACAAAGGTTAAAATGAAAGGTTAATGTTGACATGATAAATAATAATAATAAGGGCTTGAATTTATATAGTGCTTTTTTCGAGGAGACTCAAAGCGCGCAACAGAAACCATTATTCATTCACATCAGTCACTCATGTCATTCATACCCTGGGGCATACTGACAGAAGCGTGGCTGCCATTTCACGCCTACAGCCCTCTGACCACCACCAACATTCATGCACAATTCATACGAGGCAATGTGGGTAAAGTGCCTTGCCCTAGGACACAACAACAATGACTCGGATAGAGCAGGATTCGAACCAAGGACACCGCTGACAAATAATGGGTTTATTAATGACAACAATAACAATAAAAATAATTAAAAAAAATACCCAAGGACACTTTAAACAATTTTATGTATCAGGAATCAATAAAATGTCAATAAGATAATAAGAAAATAAGCTTATTGTGGGATTGGAGTCCCGTAGATGAACGAATAAACGTGAGCTCATAGCAGATCTGCTATACATCGTATCTGGTGGACATGCAGACAGAGCAGGATTACTATTGAAATGACATATCATCAGTAAGGTAAAACTAACCTGTCTCACAACGGTATAAACCCAACTCACGTTTATGGTGGTGCAAAAGTGTAAAAGTTTCTTTAAGAGTTGTTTTTACTCTATTACTTACTGTTTCTTTGTCAGACAAAGAGGACAGCGATTTACTCAGTGTCATTTTTGTTCATCATTCATCATTGATTTGTCAACAACTTCGATTCATGAAAACACCAGAAATGTCACTTTGGCAGAGTTTTTAGGGTCACACTGACAGCAGTGGATGACAACAACTTTTTGATGAAATACAGAAAAAAAAAGTATAAACAACTATAACGCCAAACGTATCATATTTAATACATGAGTTTTGGAACTCTATACATGAGGATAATCCACCATGGGGCAGTATATATAGTTCAGCAATGCAGCAACTCTACAAGATTGTCATTTATGTAGAAAGATGCACAGGTGGTTGTAGAGGAAGAACCTTTCCAATTTTGAAAAGAATAAGGTAAGAAATCTTACTGTGTTGATGCAGCGTGATATCAGTTTATAATTCATAATCTCTGTTGTAGTAAAACCATGTAAAAATGGGTGTACCGGATTTAATACAGCAGGTGTATGAGGTCATGTAACTCTAAACCAGTCAATTGTCATTTTATTGCATTTTACATATCATCATTCAAGCAACAAAAAGTGTTTTTTTTAATTTTTTGAATAAACTAAATAAATTGTTAAATTGCATAATGTGGTAACCACAATGGGAAACATACAGATGTAAGTACTGTGCAGGACCCATGTGTACTGTGAGAAATGTCGAGTGCATCTCTGTCTGAACAAGGACAGGAACTGTTTTCATATCTACCACCATGCAAAATAAGTTTGTGATCCATATAATAAGGAAAAAGAAGTGAAACATTATATGTTATGGACTTTACCGTGCCAGTTACATTGGTGGACAACTCATTGTTGCATGAAAATAGCACAAAAAATGTTCTCATATATGTATGGAATTACTAGTTTGTTGACATTTTGGTTATTTATTATATCTTTGTTGGTAAAAAAAAAAAAAGAATAAAACATAAGCAGTGACACAGTATGTATCAAATATCATATATATAGATACATTTTTTGTTGTTCATAGGGATCAATAAAGGCTCCAGTTTCCAAACAATTTTCTGTTAATTATTGAATGATCCAGGCTTTACAGGGATAAATATTAGATATAAAGGGGGTTCACGTTTGTTGAAGATAGAGACCGGACTCCTGATCTGAGTAACATCTTCAGACAAGGAGATTATTCAAGCAGATCACATTTCTGCTCATAAATATAAATGTAATCAGATTAGCTTGTATTGTACTCATCCATATGTGGGGACAGTGAGAAGGGAAATTATTGCACAAATCAATAAAATGACCAAAGCAAAATGAGAGAAAAAAAGCTGATGAATGACCACCACACTCCCTGAAACTTGTTCAAACACACACTTCAAATGTGTATAATTCAATTTCATTCAATAAAGGGTTCCACGATTTATCTGAAACCCTCAGGGGACAAAGGATAGGGGGCGAGCGAGGGTCAAGTTCAAAGACAAAAGGGTTTATCTTTTATGTTTCGTCCTCCACTGCAACAATCATCTGCGAGTGTTAATGATTTATGTTTGCTGTTGTGCTGCCGTGTTAAACAAATCACCTCATAATCCAGGCCTATATTATCCTCCACAATGACAAGGATACACTTATCAGTATTTACGAGTTTGAGAGACACAACCACATCAGTCTTTGGATGCTCGAGGGGGGAGGATTGCTGGCAAATTACAACAGAGTAACTCAGAAATATAATTAAAATCAATGATTTATTCCAATTAATGGCGTCTATTGTGGGTTTTCAATTAAATTACCACGTTTCCTGAATAAATATTATGAAGTCATTAGCAGCCTGTAAAAAAAACAAACAATTTATGACACTTATTTTCAAAATATTATTAGTGTCTCTCATTCATTGTGAGTGCTGTTTAATTAAACTCATTGTTGGCCACATATTACAATAATATAAAATGTAACTTTTTGTATTTGCAGAGTGTCTTGGTTTTCCCCTTATTAATCTGATTAGTGTATAAAAGATTAATGCTGAAGCTGTGACATCGCAAAAAAGCGTCAATGTGTCTGTTAATGGCAGCCATGTGTATTCATCCATTCCAATCATTTAAATTGGACTCCCTGAAGGGAGTAATTGTTCTCGCTACCGACAATTTCCATGAAATTACTGGAAAAACAACAAACATTGTAAGCTGTGGCCGCATGGGACATGTTTACAGCCAAAGCTGTAGCTGATGAATCTGACAAAAATGAAACGATTTGTAAATAAAGCCGCACAATATTATTTTTTCAGAATATTTTGTTGATGACCTATTTGAAGAAATAAAGGAGGAAACAGTTATAGGCAGGAGACAATTTACAAACGTAACGTCCACCTAACGAAGACATAAAATCCCCAAAAAATGCCACAAAGTACAATGTAAACTATAATAACAAACTACAAAACAATATCCAAACATTACCAATGGGTTTGGACAGATATTTAGAGATCCTACTAACTCTCACACACTGAAAAAACACAGGGTGTTGTACAATATAACTAAAATAACGAGTTCACAATTACCACTCAATTTTTGAAGTTGATATTACACAATATTACTCAAATCCTCAGCTATGACTAACTCAGAAAATTGGCTAAAATTACACACAATTCTTCACGCATAATTCTTTAATTACAATTTGCGAAACTTGTCCATCATGGATGAAGAATTCCTAGTATTTTCTGGTTCATAATACTTTAATTTCATCTAACTTTTTTTATTAGTGCAACAGAAGAAGTAAAAATGTATTTGTAAGCAAAGTATTATAGTTAAAACAGCCTGGTGTAACACTACATGATCGGGAATGATGAAACACAACCCGGACGTCACTCCTCTTGTAACTATGGTTACTCATGGTGACATAATATCGCAGTATAAAACTTAAACACATCGCAAATTTAACTTTGTAATTGAAAACACAAATAAATACAAATAAAACAACAAATAAAAACAAAATTTAGATGCAACTATTAATCCATTAAGAAAAGGCAGTGCCTGTCCATACGGTTGCCTTATCAATATATCGACATTCTATCGGTAAGCAGTGGCCCTCATTGGGCAGTTTAGGTCACGTGACTAAGACTAAACCTAACGTACGTGTACTTTCGGCAAACGTACAAATAGACACTTTCTTAAAAAAAAACATCCATTGTGAAACCACAACGCTGCAAAGCATGCTGGGAAGGCTACAGTCTGGCAGTTTAAATAGAATAGTTACTCTACTGAATGTTTGCGGTTTTTAATAAAGATGGGGGCGGTATATTGTGCAACAAGATATTGCGATATTAAAATGTAAAGAAGTATAGTCGAGAGTACGAGTGGCATGAGATAAAAAATAAATCCACACACTAGATTTTTAGGGTTTGTTTAGTTAAAAAAAAGGTCTGTTGAAAACTATGTAAGTTCGTCCAGAGTTAAAATCAAATGAAAATATGGTTCATTTTCCAACTGCAATTCGTTTTTTGTCTTTTTTCCTTTGCAAAAGTATCGTATCGTTATCATGCATCCACTGTAGTCTATCATGTTGTGAACGCCGTGTATTGTCTCACTCCGAGTTTATACCAAAAATAATTGAGTAGAAAACAGTTAATATTTACCCAAACTTTGTCATTTTACTTAAAAACTAAGATAAAGGAGTTAACTATCAAACCCTGTTAAATGGGTGAAACGAACCCTTGAATTTGAAGGATTTTTCTTCATTCTGATTAATGTACATTAATATAATATTATGCAAGTGAGGAAGCAAAGATGGATGAAGGAGCAGCAATGTTTTAATGCACCTGAGAAAGTGAAATCTCCTCATCCGTATCATGTTTTCATTAAAGAAACAAATGTCCTCCACATGCCATACAAGGAGGCAGACAATGAAACTGCTCCATCTGCATAATTATAAATTCAGACCCGGAAAAGGTTAACAAGACATTATTCAAAAGCAGCGAGACGTAAAGCCGACCGTGTTTAGCGGGAGGATTCCTTTGTTAGCAAAGCAGACGTTGATTTAGACAGATCTGGTGACTGTAAACAGATGTGACCTCACAGACAGCTGCCCACAGCAAAATGGACCTAATGTTTTTCAGATAAGGGTGTGTACGTGCAATAAGAGACAAATAAAATAATTCCATCAGAAAGTTTGTGGGGAACATGTGAGATTGCTGCAGCTATAATGGGATCTTATTAGTTGTTTGTTAAACTATTCACAGTTATGGGTCGATTCTTTTAGTTTTAAGTAAGGTAAATCTTTCCCTCAGTCATCAGATTTATCAGAAATGACTTTAATTACCAAAAGTAACCCTTCCAGAATAAATGAATCCCACTAACAGGGAAATAAGCACTTTGTTGGAATAGAAATCTACACTTTAAAGGAAATTAAATCCAAACCAGAGCCTGGTTCACCTTTTACTTCCCCATGAGATCACAAATTGTACTTTTGTACAATTGTAAATATATGTATTTAAGTAGTCTAGATCAATATTTGTGTTAGGAAGTGGATTTTTCTCCTACAAAGCATGCCATTGGCTGAAAAAGGTGCCAATCAGAATACTGGGGGTGGGGTCTGATTAACGTCAAGCAAGTTTCGTGATACCATAGTGTAGTAAAGTATGATAGATTATGTTCTCAAGTGTGATTAAATAGGTTTAAATGTGTTTTTTTTTAAAAGCTTAACATCTTAACTTTTCTCAGCGTCAGCCAATAGAGAACAATGCATATATTTCTTGTGCAATGCGTTTATCATTGTCACAAGCAAATTAAACCAACTTAACTTTATTTATATGGTTCGATAGCAGCAAAAATTGAGTATCGGGTTATTTCCGTCTGCATCTAAAATCTTGGATGTTCTAATCCAAAACATTTAATTTATTTTTTATTTATTCTCTTCAATTGTAGGATATGCTTCGTTTAATCTAAACTCGTAGTTATTTGGCACTTTGAAGATATATTTTGTTTTTATTTCATTTTTTTATTAAGGTTATTTTCAGGATCTTCTAATTTACGTTTTTATTTAATTGTAGAATATTCTTGTGTTTTAGGTTAAAATGTATGTAACCCACTGGTTAATATGAAACTAGGGATGTCCCGATACAACTTTTTCATTTCCGATACGATACCGATACTGCAGCCTTGCGTATCGACCGATACCAATATAGATTCAATAACAGCATGAATAATACATACTTTTTTTTCTTCTTTAATGACTTATTTTGTAGTGTGGAATGTTAGAAAAGGTTTGATCAAGTGATGTATGAGTAAAACTGACTCATTTATTATTAACCAATTGATTACATACATTTTAACCTTCAACATAATATCTACAGTATTCTACAATTGAATAAAATAAATAAAAAATGAAAAAAAAAATATCAGAAATTTGAAACTATATGAAACGGGACAGTTTTTAATCAGACCTGCTGTTGCTTGATCAAGCCTTTCATGTATGATCTTATCGAATCATTATCGGGCAATTCTCAAGAGAACAATATCGGTATAGTAACGGAAGAAAAAAAGTTGTATTGGGACAACCATAATACAACACCAAACTTGTGATGCCTTCTTGGTTTTTATATGCAGTTTTTTTAATGCAGCAATTTTATTGTGACCTGATGAAGCGTCTGACAGAGAGAGAGCGAAAAAGACATTAGAGTCAATAACAAATGTTCATCGTGATGTGAGGCGTTTCATATAACAGACACTTCCTATCATGTAATCAACGATGACAAGTGCTGGGATGGTTTTGTCTTGTTAAACAGATTGCATTCCTGCTGCCCATGATGTGAAGGCGCTGCCAGACTGAAAGTCTTAAATCACTTTATTGAGAGTGGACTCTGTTACGGTTTCGTGCTCGGCTGGCTGATGTGTGTTTCTAAGAGTTTCCGGGCAACAGCTGTAGAGCTTCCTGTTCAAACTCACACTTGTCAGCACATCATTTCCTGCTAAAATGAAATCATTCATCCCATTATCTCACTGCAGCCGGCAAAATGGTTTTTCTCGCTCAGAGAGAATGAACAAATCGGGTAGGGAGGAGTATCATCCTGATTAACCTATTACGGAAACTCCTGTGGGACGTGAGACTTCTGGTCCAGGTTTATTCATCTCTTCAACAAAATCCTATGTTTATTCTTCTAAGATCAAAGTTTAAAAAAACAAATCAGAAAAAGACAGTGTAGACCTCATAGATCAATAAAAGGAATATTATTTACTCACAATTTGTTTGTTTTCATCTCCACCATAAACGCTCATATTCAGACATTCAATAAAAGTGTCACGCATTGCATTGTGTGATATGGAGTCCCACAGATGGATGAGTATAAGTGTTTTTAATTAATTCTTACTATGATTTCTTGTGTTACTTCTCCAGACAAGGAGGGCACAACTTTCAATGAAAACACCAGAAATGTGTTGGGAAGTCATTTTTGCAGAGTTCTTGGGGGGGCAAACACAAGAAACCACAGTAAGAATGACTAAGAGTGTGAAATGTGTATTGGGACACCCCTAATTTATACTTGACAAGATTAAATGGAGTCTGTCCTTGTTCATTAACTCATAAGACAAAACCATTGCAATGTGGGATGTGTCCTGTCGATGGATGCGTAGTAGTCTTCTTAATTCATTCTTACTGTGATTTCTTGTATTTCTTCTCAAGACAAGGAGGATAGTGACTGGTTTGACACCATTTTGTTCTAGTTTGTTCCCAGTATTCCCCGTGATATCACCAAACTTTGCGAGACATTCAATTTTGTCTGGATTTAGATGTTTTGCGTTAAACCGAAAATAAATATCTACCATTGTTTTGCCACAACCTTTACTGAAAACACCCGAAATGTGTTGGGAAGTCACTTTGGCAAAATTTTGGGGGGCAAACCCAAAAAACCACTATTAAAATGAAGGAAAAAGACGTCTATGCATCCGTCTACAGGACTCCACATCCCACAATGCAATGTGCAATTTTTTTCCAACAATGTTGAGAAGCGAGCGGCAATTTCAAACTTCTACATGTTTTTTTTTCCAGCAAATGATCTTTGATTTATCGATATACGAGGCCTACACTGACTTATTTGAAAAATGACCATCTCCAGCAGCTTGAAATCAATGTTCTATCGAAAATAGATGATTTTAGACTCATTCAAGCACATTAAGGTTCTGCTTCTGCCTCTTTGACCTTTAAAAGACCGTCCACAATCCAACCTTAGCTTTTCCAACTTAGTTCCCCTTGTGTTGACCAGCATCTCATCCCAACCAAACGCAGACATGCTTCATAAACAAGAGCAGCTCATAAAGATAACCATCCGTGCAAATATTAGCTTCCTTTTTTAAACCTCTTGTCTCGCAGCCGGAGGGCATTAGCTGATACTGCATGATGGAAGCAATACATTCGCTTTAAAAGGCGTGCCGCTCACTATACATATCCTGCTGTTGATATATATTGCTGCCTGAAGGCACGTGTCAGTGTTTGTAATTTGCACAGCCAGATATCAGCACACTGGGATGCTCGAGCGCTCTACTTTATGTGGTTTTATGTGCCTGAGGATTGGACGGTAACAGAGTAAGAGACTGCCAGATGTGTGTAAAGGCTGCAAATGATCACTTCTATCAAATCGTCCTCTTGGTGCAGGTCGACAGCGTGTGACATGTCCCTGGTTGGGTGGATGCACGCCTGCTAAACGAGTGATAAAATGAAGCCAGATGGGTGAAAAACAAAGAGTTAACAGGAGAAAAAAAAAAGGGGAAGAGGAGAAAGCTGTGAATGTCACATGAGGGTGCTTCCTTTCATACAATAGTGATCTCAATCCGGCAGAGAAAGAGAGAACAGGGAGGAGTGGAGGGTTATACTCCAATGGCCATGAAACAATTGATTTCATAGAGAAATGCTGCTGGAGAGGCAAACACAGCCTCTCCAGGATCTGACAGGTTTGAAGCGTGATCATTGTTTACTGGGCTGTATATTCTCTCAATCTGGTGACTTCACATTTATATCAAAACACTCCTTGTACACATGCTTCACTTCTTACATGTTGATTTGTCTACCTGACGATAGAATTTTCAGATAATTCCTTGATGCTGGCGAGATACGATCCCCAAGCCTGGCACCACCAATGGCACCAAAAATCATGCAAAAATGATTATTAACACAATTGCTAATGTTTACTAGAAAAATTTGCCTTGACGCGTCGCAACATCCACCGTCCAGAATACGGGTCAAAATGTTCCCACTCATCAAGCTCTTACTAGATTAAATGCTTCTCAAATACAGCAGAATATCCCAAGTATCATATCGTTTGAAAGCTTAGAATATTACGTTTTTAACCATATAAACCATTCTAACCCCTTATTTCCACTGGATGCGGCTCCGCTGCGTTACGTCACCTTCTCGTCACCGGAGCTGATAGGTTTCCACTTTAGTCTATGTGTTAATTTCCACCGGGTCTGCTGCGGTGCGTGTCTGCTCCTTCCCAGATGCGGTAGTCCGGTGCCCTCCACCAGATATACGCAGGGCTTCTATTTCTGGCGGACACTGGAGCACGACACATCAATCAGCACAGAGCAAATGAAGCTAAACAGGAAATTAAGCATGTACTCCGCAATAAATAATAAATAATATAAAATAAAATAAATAAATAAATAAATATCGGGTTACTTTTCAAAATAAAACACTTCAGATTATATTTCAAGTAAATACATCACCAAAACGTTAATGTGTAAAAACAAATTCACATTCACTATCTTGTTTCCTCTCATACTGTAACTGTAAACTGCAGCAACTTTGATTTAGTTCATGTTTTACTGGTGCAGTTTTATCTCTTCTCTGTTGGCTGTTGATAAAAAAATGTGGCTATGACAAATCCAGAGAGTCCAACCTTCTTGTTCTCCTTCATTAGGACCTGTTTATCTGTTTATTGTCGCGTTTATAACACATACATTTAACTGCCTTCTCGCGCAATTCTATAAATATCGTGAGAACTCCTCTGTCTTGTGAAGTCAGTTGTTAAACCGGAGTGCACCGCGGCGAACTCAAAATGCAACCGGTAGGGATTACCGGACGGTGGACAGCGGTGAAAAACCGGATCGGTGCCGTGGCGCAGCGGAGACGTATCCAGTGGAAACCCCGGGTGAGTCACAACCATCACAACACAGTCAATTATTTTGTCAAACTTGGAAAAAAAAATTGCGACAAAGACGCCAGCACTGCTCAGCTTCAAAGTGATGCCATGTCTTAATTAATCCATATATTCCATCAAAATCTTCCTAAGACATTCAAACGATGAATCCTACTTACAAGAAAGCGAGGGGGTTAAGGGGGGGGCATTAGCATGTGACACCAGTTGGCATAGATGCAGAAATACCTTTGCCATTCAAAAATTCCAAGTACATCCCACAGAAGAAGGTTGAATAACAACCACATGTCACGTGTCCAAGGGTAGAGTTTTTGGGATGCCTCGTAAGCTGAATTTCCTTATTGTGACCATTCAGGAGAAGACATTTTAAGTGTTTCTATTTTAATCCTTTCTGTGTGGACCAAAGAGCACAATGCCTGTAAGAAAACGAAATCTAATCAAAAGATGTGTACACAAGGCCAACATTGTCAAGTCTGATCAATGACATCCGCCTTGCACACGCTGTGATTGATATTCAGATCGACCAGTAAGCCCAGTGTGACATTATTTCCGTCTCATCAGATTGTGATTGATGAAAGTGGTCGATCAAGGTCAGCACAGTGATATTTGACCTCCACCATGAATGTGCCAGATAGAGAGAGAGCAAGAGATTAATGTGCCTTAATAAAGCAGTCACAGGCGTATTGTTATGAAATCTGACGTAGAGTTTGAGAAGTGGCAGAGGTTAACGTGCATCTTCGGAAAGCTTCGCCCTCACTCTTTATCAAACACTAGGGTTAGTTGAGTGGAGCACACCTTACATATGATGTGACAGAGTTTCCTGAAATGAACATGTTGGCTGGAAATCATGCCTCCCAGTCTTTTTAAACACTGTAACACAGAACCAGTGATTCCCATGTGATTCACACTGTCACCAGTGTGGCATGTCTCCTTAACATGGCGACCGGTGGCCTTTTTCAGCCGAGTGTGACACAAAGCAGAGCTCTACAAACTCAGAAATCCCAAACGGATACACAAAGGTCACCCGCTGACAGCACGGAGACATATTGTGCCCTGAGGAAATCCTTTTGAGGAGTGAGCAACTTACTGATTTCACCCTCTCTGGTTTGCACATTCAGACAAAAGTCCATTAGCATTCAAGGACAAATCCTGGGCGTCAGAAGTCATTTGAATGGGGTGAGATTTCTTTGTCTTTCAGGCATCATTAATGAAAATTGCCACAGGCGGAGGCGAATTATGACTTTATTGCTATAAAGCAGAAGACTGCGGACTATTGAGCATTGTTGCTGGGGCATTGATTGTGCTGCAGGACATTCAGGAAAATCAATGTGTGTGAGTGAGTGGAGACGGATCAGTCACATTTTTCCAGCAAATGCTGCAACTTAAAATAAGCTGCGACAAGAAAGGCTTCCTATGGTGAGAAGTTATTTTACTGAGGAATGAACTGCTGAAATAGACCGTTGTTCTTAGCAGAGAGAGAACAAATTACAAGTGGAAATTTGTAGTTTAATCATGTGACAAATGTAGAAGGACCTGCTCCCCTGTTTGATATCTTGACCTACTGTATAGAGTTGCGTATCAGCTTTTAAGCACAGAGGAACAGTAGTTAAAATGTGGAAGGCTGGGATTTAAAGTTAAACAATTACCCTTTAATCAACCTCTTCTAATTCCCTGGCGCAAATAGACACCACCCTGGTATGGAAAGCCCCACAGAACCCGCCCACGGGGGCAGCTCAAGCCTACGTGACTCTCACAGGTGTAAGTGTTGTTAAGAAGAAATTAAATCACACAAGCCAAATTGCAACACCTAGTGGCCAAACATAAGGCCAATAATGACCAGAATCAATTTGATTGACATATTACAGCTAAATATGTGTTCCCAAATGTGGAAAACTTAGGCACAGTTGTGGCAAAGTGGGCTTCTACCTGAACTTTTTTTGGTACAAAAATCTTTGGCATATTGTTTATTATTATCACCAAACTTGCTGCAGTTGATGCACATACATTAGTTAAATTATTTCTGCTTTTTTAGCCTTCCCTGCTTAGAATTGGCTTTATATTTGATGCAAATCTTTAGGTCTTTTTTGGGCAGACTACAGGTTTCTGTATTTAAAACATGATTGTCACTCATGTCATATTTCCAAAATTTCACATAATCTGTAACAACTATGGGTCCTACTTCAATCTGAACAAAAATTAGCCATGTGGATTATGTAGAAGTTTTGGAAACGTTATGTGACTTTCAGAAAAAGGTGGCTGTGGCTAATGTCATAGCAACCATAGTTGATAGTGATATTCATAGTGTGCAAATACACTTTACTAATGAAGTAAAAAGTGTCACTAGTACTACCAGTAAGACTTATATGCTAATAAATGGGTGGGGAAAAGCAAATTCAGGCTTGCCATTGGCTTTTGGAAATATTACAACCAATCAGGATGGATTGATCAGCTGGATTTGAATATAATCGGTCCTACTTGTTTTGCGTTTGCTCTACTACTGCGAGTGAATAGTTTGGCTTCACTAGTTTTACTAGTGAGAAGTTGAGAGTACTAGTACGAGAAAATAAACATCTTGTTCTACTAGTAAAGATTTTTGGTGCAAATATACTTTACTAGTGAAGCAAATATATTTTCTAGTAGAGCATTTTGTGTTACTACTAGTACTTGTGAACACTTGAGTTTTTACTTTACATATTTTCAGTCTTTTAGTTCAAGTAAAAGTCAAGATGTGCAACTACACTGTGGTAACACTTTGGAAAGGAAATGTGCTGAGTGTACCAACAATACAGTATATTGGACCCTTCATTAATCAATTTAGCCTTTGAAAAGTCAAAATTTAAAAGACTGGCTTTTGACGTGAAATAAGGACAATAATGTTGTTGGGAAAATTAACTATTTATAAGAATCAACTTTGTGGGATTATTAATTTTGCAGATCCCCCCCCCCCCCCCCCCCCCCGTCATAACCTAGTTTTTTTTTTTTTTTTTAATCAAGAAAACACTTATTATTAATGTCAGAGAGAGTAGTGTGCAAATGCTGACTATGGCTTTGAAGTTTTTCGTTCCTACTCAGAGACAATCACAAAGTTAAAATAAATATTTAAAGGAGCCTTTGTAAATTCCTGAAACTCAAAGTAAGCCCACTATGTGTTTCTCTTTCATCATATAAAACACGTCAGTGAAGTTCTGTTTATGAACACTGATTCTGAATACTAAGCTGAACTTGGTAGTCTCAAAGCACTTTACATTGTTAGTCACACTGATGCACACACTTTTAATGACTCCCCAAAGGTGACAAAGCAATTCTGCAAGTTGGGTTTCTCCTTCTGTGTGCGCTCTCCGCTACAGACCCTTCAGCACACAAACGGGCAATCGGACAATAGGGAATTGGACTTTGGAGGGGAACAACTTCACTACTAGAGCTTTGACTCCAAATGCAAATCGAAATAAGGTCTGAAAACTGCCTGAAAGAAAGTGTTGAACATGGCTGGTGGTCATTCTTGCTATCTTCTTTTCCAGAAGAAACTGTTTATTTATGGCTACTTTCTGTTAAACATATTCAGCACAATTGACCTGAAACTGTAGTTGACAAAGAATTGCCAGAGGTTGAGCTCATTCTACTTGGCCTGGAACGACTTGATCGTGCTAGAAGTGCAAGACCTAAAATGGATCAGGCTCAATATATCCATTTCTATGAGGTGAATGTAAAAAAAGTTATTAGTGAGGATGCAATTTTTTCCTCCATCGTCGCTAACTCCACCTACACCATTTGTCTGAGTTTGACAACTAAACCATCAAAAAATTCAGAAAGTTGGAAATTTCAACTTTTTTAACCTTTTCAACCCATTTTAACCTTATTGTGAACATTCAGCTATTGCTAGGTTAATGCTTCACTAATGCTAGGTTAATGCTCTTGCTAGACTAATGCTAATGCTATTGATAGGTGAATGCCAATGCTAGGGTAATGCTAATGCTAGGTGAATAATAATGCTTTGTTGGTGCTAATGTTGATGCTAAAGCTACCTAATGCTACTTATGCAAATGTTAGTAAATTATAATGCTAGCTAAAACTAGTGTTGTGTTCAAGACCAAGACTTGCCCGAGACCAGAATGCACCAAGACCAAGACAAGACCAAGACTTCTGGGAGCCGAGACCAAGTCAAGACCAAGACCGAGACAATTAATTAATTAAAAAAAATATATAAATATATAAAATTATCACAAGGTTCGACAGTTAAATAACATTCTCTCTTTAGTTTTAGTTTGAGCCAAAGTTGGCTAGTCTAGTTGATATTTAAGTAATGTGAACATGAAAAGGAAAGGCACTATCCAAATAAATTGCCTCGACTTGCCTAGTGAAAGCATTTAGATTGTGTTTCCCGTCAGACCTTATCACTGAGCTCCAACTGAAAAAGTAAAGTAAAGCATCACACTGAGGTTAGAAACGACTTTGAATGTAAATGCACAGGGTTGAGGAATGAATGATTTGAAATACGGTGTAGTATCGTCAAGTAGCAGCCATGAAAAGATTTATTGAATACTTTATTCACTCGGTGCAGGGTTTGTTGTTGAAATCCTTCGTGTGTGAATTATTTTCTCATGTGGAGATGAAACCTGTGATCTCTGCAGCATAAACACCCAGACCTGTACACTCCAAACAGCCCACATTACGCATATATCCAAGCAATTATAAAAGAAGTGAGGCATGACACTGATACAACTAGCTACAGATGTGTTTGAGGAGAATTCACGTGTATTCACACGTAGTCAGTGACTCATGAGCTGAGAAAAGAGTCCTGAGAGTTTCGTCAGCCCTCATCATCTTTGAGGATGTCTTGTGTCAGAGAGCCAGAGGGGGGAGCAATCGAAACTCGGACAGTGATGATTGACTCACTCTGTGCAAAAAAAAAAAAAGGAGGGTGAGGCAAAGTAACAGCAACAGAGAGCGGAGGGAAGAGTGTGTAGATGTAGTAATGTTGTGCTAAAGACCACAATATCCAAGACCAATACTTAACCAAGACCAGAATGCAAGACCAAGACTTAGGGAGTCAAGACCAAGACTGAGACCACAGTAGTTTTCCTTATTATCACATTAATGACGTAAAAGAATAGCAGATCAGTGCTGGTCTTGATGGAAAATCTGGCCAGTCCAAGGCCAAGACAAGACCAGTCTTGAGGGCTACAGTGTAGAATCTTTGGTTGGGACAAAACAGTGGGTTGTGAACCTGTTTTATTTTGAATCTCAAAGTAGCGATCAGTAGTGATTTCCCAAATCTATCCACCAAAAATTTCAAATGTGTACAGCTGGTAAAAAATCTGACACCTGTTGAGTTTTGGTTCTAAAACAGCTAATGATTCTGGATTAATACAGACCATGCGTTGTGTAAATTCATTTTAGCACCTCTCCTAATGTGATATTCCATGTCATATAATACATTAAATGGCTCATAATGAGGTTATATAACTTTGAAAAGTTGAGAACTTTCTTTGATTTTGATGTTGACCGATTATTTGGTGGTGACTGTGGATCTCGAAAGCTCCAAGACTTCTTCAAAATCATATAAAAACCACTTTCATTAGTAATGGAGCTGCGTAGAGAACGTTTGAGTCCTCTATCCAGGTCCTATAACCCAGTGGGGCCACAAAAAAAAAAAACTAGGATTGCATTAGGATGCATCTTGTGATGCTTTCATAATAAATACCCAACAACATAAGCACCGTAAACAAACACAAAAATGCTGGAGCATCTACTTTGTTACATGTCATGGAACATGAAACGTGGCATATTTACTCTGACAACATAGGCGTGCGTACATACAGTGCTTTTAGTAACATTTGAACGTTGAGCCAGTCTTTGTAATTGTTCTGCCAGTGCATGGATGCATGCTTTACAAGGCTCGGCATGATTAATTGATCAAAGTGTCACAAGAACGACTTTCATCTTCCCAGCCACTCGCCATGCGTAGGCTGTTGTCGTCTCATCGAGCAATAATGTTGATACCGTTGGAAATGTCCCTACATTACATGTGTATGATAATTTATTCTGAGATTACTGACTGGTGAGCTCACAAAACACAGGTCCAATTACAATGCCAAGTATGGTTCCACTAGAAATCCTTCATAAAGAGAACCTCAATCGGTTTAAAATTAGAATAGTAGAAATGTAATTAAATCATAGAATGTACCTTTTATTCTATAACACACTGGCGTTTGTTTTCTATCTGTTCAGTTGGGTTAAGTCCTCCTTTCATAAGGTTTTTTTTTTATCTCCTCCAAGCAGATGGTAAAGGGTCACACTGTTAAGGAGGGCGGTGATAATAAATGATGAGAACGCTATCATAGGTGATCATGATGTCAGTGCCGGTAAAGTTTAAAAAAAGTAATTTGGCAACTCAAAGACATTAAAGTAATCCAATTAAAGGTTACTACTTCATATACTTAGTGCCAACCAATAAGACATAATTGAACAGTTGATTCAAACTTACCAAAGGACTTAACGACTGAGTGTCAGACTTTTAAAATGTAGTTTCAATGGGAAAATAATGAAATATGAATATACAACCATCATAAACTGGGAAAGGAACTTAAAGGAGCATCTTGTACAGTTTCTTCCCTCATGTACGCAGGGTTTTGGGGTCACAATAGGCAAAGTTCAAAACCAGAGTGAATGATGAAAGGCTATGACAGCATTTAGAATAAGAAAAGAAAAGAAGTGTTTTTGTTGTTTTGTGCAATTTTTTATATTTTCTCTCAATTGATGTAATTTTGTTGTCGTTTTGTTTCTTTTCCAGTTATTCTTATTTATTTTGGTAGTTGTTTAGTATATTTTATATGATTTTGGATGTTTTTGGAGTAATTGTGGATATTCGTCATTTTATATATTGTTCTGATCATTTTGTAGCCTTGTGTTTTTGTCCTTTTGTGTTTTTCTGTAATTTCATATGTTTTTTTTTTTGTGTATTTCAGCATTTGTTTTGTATATAATTCTAATATTTGTGTGTGTTTTGGGAAAAAGTTTAAGCATTTTTGCTGTTTTGTGTATTTTTGTCATTTTCCATATTTACGGTACTTTGGGGGCCGCACAAAATTAGACTAAGTTTGATCTCTGTGTGTACTGTATGTCTAACTCTGCTTTTACCCATAATGTTACTGTCCCTGAGAATTTTGTCCCTCTTGACATGCACACACACACGCACGCGCACATGCACAAGCACCTCTGTCTCTTTCCAACATTCCAATGGGTTCCGTGTTTTCCTGGAGTTGCTGCAAAAGTGGCAGGATTCACAATTTTCCCTGTTTCTTCGTCCTTTCTTGTGACAGGATTATGGAGACGTATTCAGCCTGTGATGGATGTCATGTTTCCTCTGGAGGCTGTGTTTATGACACTCACTATCCCTTTTGGGCACATATCACCACTGCACAGTGTGCCGTTATGTAATGGGCCTGTTGTAGGCAGGATAGATTTATATACCTTTCTGTAATGGAATTTTAGTGCGTGTTTTTTTTTTGGTTTCAGGCTTTACCCGTTTCCTGCTCTGGCCTCAGGTTACAATGCAAAATGAGACGCAAACACAAACATAATGAAGTGCCGATAACGGCGTGCTCGGCTCGAAACCTGTGTGTGCTGACATTTTCTGCGAGTGTAGCACACAATTGTGCATTTACCGCTGATGTTTTACGCTTTGAGACATTTAGAAACCATCCAAAGAGTTAGATTTATAGCAAAAAAATTACATGTTTGATTTCAACTCTACATCACATATGTTGAAATCAAGGCCCGGGGGCCAAATCCAGCCGTTTGGAGACGAATGGAGATGAATTATTGTGTAAATGAAACCCAACAATATTTACAGGTGCTCACAGATTTCCCAGTGCTTATATCGCATGTTGGCATGTCGCATGTTGGTCATTTTTAATGTTAAACTGTTGAAAAAACTAAAAATTATTACAAAATTCTTCAATTTTCCTAAATCATTACATGCCATTTTCCTTAATTAAATAGAAATTGGTCACAAAATGTAGGTAATTGAAAGTTAAGATCCTGTTGGGACTGATATCAATCACTTATTGCTTGGATATTGTCAGTTTCTTACATATTTTGTATTTTATGGATACAAAGAAGCGTAAACTAGGACATAATAAAATCTGTGTCCCACTAGATATTAAACCGCTCCATATTTGGCCCCTGAGTTGAAATTAGTTTGACACCCTTGCTCTACATGGACCTCATATCCATGACTTTGGCTGAATCAGCTGTTAGCAGTAGCTAAAAGTAGCCGTTGGCTGTCATTTCAAACAGTATCATTAAAGAGTCTCGTATAATTAACAGAGTTTTACTTCATCCATCAAAGTCACACAGGTTGACTTCTGGTGAAATGAGTTACAGCACATTTAAACACAGCCAGCAAACATACAGGTCATTATATTTAGAATGTTAAACTAGGATTTACAGGCAGCGTAAAGTAGCTGCGGGGCCGCAAAACTCAAACCCTGCCAGCTGCAATGTCGTTAGCATGAGGAGGCCATATTTATTGTATACTATGTTTGAAACAATAAAAGGGACAGAAATACGTTAAGCGATATTATCAGTAACCATTGATAACATACTAGCTTTTCAGTTACCAACATGCGTTTTGAATTACCAAGGAGTGTTCCAACTAACTTTTGATGAATAGGCCGATCTGTTGTTTCAATGGTAACGAAAACATTGTTTGAAAAAAAAAAATATTGTGAATATTTCCCATATTATGTACTGTAACTGTGGATGCAATCTAAAGCTGATTAACGAGGCAACCATAGGACGCTTAAGACATTATTTATTAGCCTGAGGCTGGCTGGAATCAGGATTTTCCATCAAGACCAGTTGAGACTAGCACTGATCTACTATTATTTAACTTCATTAATGTGAAAAAATGGGAGAAGCTCCTGGAACTGTTCCTGACAAATTAATGTCAATATTTGACTTCAAACCATTAGCATTAGCTCACTGATTGGAAATCTTTTCCAGTGCCTTATGTATCAGACACCTGCAAACACTGACATCTAGTCAGAAATACCTCTGGACATGCGGTTAACAAGACAAAAGAATTCTGGACATTATCAATGGCTTTTAAATACATATAAGAACTTGTTTTTTTTTTTCAATACTTTGGCTGATAAAATTGAAGAATTTTGCATGTCATGCTTTAAAAGAGTTGCAGACATCTTAATTTTGTCTGTCAAATGAATTTTAAAGAAACCTAAAATTAAAAAAAAGAATGCTAGTTTACTCTAACATTGTTGTGTTTTTAGGCTACTTTCACACTGCAGGCAAATGCGACCCAAATCCCATCTTTTTGCCCATATGCGACCTGTATTCGATCTGTAAAAGACAATTTTAACAGCACAATTTTTATTTTTTTTAATCTGACCCAGGTCACTTTAACTCACTCACTGCCTTTGACGCATATATGCGTCATTTCAAATCAAAATGCTCGCATGCCTTTGACGCATATATGCGTCAATTGTGTTTTTTGGCTGGGTTTACTAGGAGACAGTGTGACAAAGTTCTCCTGTGAATATCAGCCTTGTACAATGGTGTAGTGACCAACTGGAGGCATGTAGGTGGCAGCAGCGCACCTTTGGATGAGAGATTAGCTGTGATTAACAGCATCGATGAGGAGGGACACACAGGGACGAAGCAGAAAACGCTACGAGAGAAGACAATGAAGCTCCCAGCAGCGCACACTTAGTCCCACACAGAGCACGTGTGGAACTAAGTAGACTATTGAGAGTGTTGCGATTGTGAGACAAAATGAACTACAAACCGGGGCAAGCGGGTCGACTCTGCATATCAAGGGCGGAGGAGGAAATGGCGTGTGGGGGAACAGAGGGGGGGAGAGACTTGGAGCAACACCAAAAAACTGTAAGAAATCCATTCGATTCTGACCCAGATAACAAAATAATAATTTTGCCCTCAAAGCCCGGTCTCAGTGTTGTTTTTGTAGAAGGAAACCAATGTTGCGGTGTTACTAAAGCAAAAAAAAAAAAAAAGTTTCAAAGTCACCGACTTTCTCTCAGCTTTTTGTGAAACTTGCTTCTATTCAACTGCTGATTATGGAAGAATGAAACAAGTTATAAACAAAACTCTTTCTTCTGATGGAAGTAGAGACTCTAATCTTTTAGATTTCGGATTGTCATAGTGCAAAATATTCTGTGGGTCTTTAAAAATTAGTCCAAATGCTCTAAAATAGCTGGCAGTGAGGGGGGTAGCCGTTCTGAAAATGGATGGCCATGCATGAGTTAATATTTGGTCATAAATCGGATGCGTATCCAATTTTTTGCAATGTGATTGTAGTCTGGAAAGCCGAGGTGCTTTCTATCTGACTCCTACGACATCACCATGTGAGAACATCATAATTCTGATTCCTAAATATATTTGCTCCTGTAAACACCGTACATGCCTTTGGGGTCATGTGTCACCTTAGGACCTCTTCAGGGTCGCATTCCTTTCGTACTCCAAACTGATTGAAGACGCATTTAATATGCAATATGAACTATCACACAAAAAATCTGAATTGTGAATTAAGACCTGCAGTGTGAACGTAGTGTTGGTCTCGGACTTGGTCGTGACTCCCTAAAGTCTTGGAGCGTTCTGGTTTTCGGTCAAGTCTTGGTCTCAGATACTTGAGTTCAACCATGGTAATTATCTTTATCTATGAGCAGTCGTCTTGAGGGAATTCACAGGAAGTCCAACCGTGATAAAAACTTTTGAGAACAACAAAGCAGAGTTAAAGACAGAAAACGCAACAGGAAAGGATGACCTTAAAGAAATAGATATACAAAAACAGAACAGCTGTCTTTGAAAAATATCAAGGATTTCGGTGAAACCAGATTTTCTTTTAACTCACAACAACAATGCTTTTGCACTAAGGTGAAAGAAAACTCAAGAGGATGTTAGAGGGTGAGACAGGAGAGAAAGATTGTCCATTAGGACCATTAGCAGTCACTTCCAGAGCAGTGCTGGGATGGATGAGAAACAATAGCGCACTGGAAACATTACCACAACCTTTACTGCTGTATAAACCTCACCATCAAGCCCACACGTGCACGAGGAGCTCCACACACTCCTGGAGAATAAGCTGATGGAGGTGTCAGTCTTTGCCACATCAAAGTCGTGCTGAGCCGAATGCAGATGAGCATCTGACAAATTGCTTTTCACTGGAGGGTTCACTTAGAGGTAAGAGCTGCAGGTTCTCCTCACAGCAGTGGGTGTGGATATATAAAGCAGCACGACACATTTCTACATTGACAGGTGCTCCATCACAGTCCGAATTGAGTTTCATGGTCAACTCGAAGGCATTGATGCAAAAAGAGAAGATTGGCAGTTCCTACATTCAGGGACTTTGCCAACACTAAAATCAAGGAAATGCAAACACTAAAAAACCAAGATGATAAAACTCCAAACAAAAGTAGAGGATCATCGGCATACACAAGTTTGGCTTTAGGTCGTGTATAATTCAGCTTAACCTTTACAAAGTGACACATATACTGTATGTCCTATCATGAATTTTAAAGATGATGCAACCAAGTTTTTAAGTCATTCCAACATGGCCTCCATCAAAGTGTGGTTATGATCGCATCCAGATAGTCAAAATCTCAGCGCGAAAAAAAACAAAAACGATTGTAATTAGAAATCAATAAAAAATTAGATGAAATCTAAAATATGGGATTGCGCATTGTATGCAATTTATTCTTCTTCAAAATTTATGAAACAGTCACAAATTTTATAATTTATTTGTTATCCTGCTTGATCTTTTTTTTATCTTCCATTGACGTTCTACTTCCCATGCACTGACATATTTATTTTGCACAAAGGTTCATTCCCAGGCGTCCTGTCCAGGGTGTACCCCCGCCTAACACCTAATGAGAGTTCGACATATGCACCACGACCCCTGAAAAAAGGAGCAAGCGGGTCAGAAAATGGATGAATGGATTTGTGGAAACCAAATGTGCTACAGTTTTATAACTTTCACCAAATTGTAGCCCCAACATTGAAGAAACTTTCGTACATTTAAACCTATTAAAATTATGTAGTCCATCACTCTGTTTTTTAACAAATGTATTTAGCAAATTCTTGCTAAATACATTTTCAATGAATCGCTGCACTCAGGACCAAAATCTGCCAAGGTGCTTTCAGGCAGAGGAAAAAGAAAGCTTGGCAGTTACTGTATATGTTTTACTTGCATTGATCCAAATATTCATTTAGAAAAAAGACAACATTTTCAAGTCCTAGTTGAATACTAAGTAGTACAATATGAATTTCATTCTTTTTGGCATTTTTAAACTTATTTTTTTCCACTTATGGTGCCAATAAATCATTGTTAAAATAAATTTCCAACATATAATGCTGTCCAGATGCAATAAATGTGATTTTTGTGACTTTTGTTTTATTGAATGAATGCATTTTTGACAACCAATTCAAATCTACCTTTACACAATAACAGCTGCTGTCATGTTTGCCTGGCCCCGACCTTCCTGCGCAGCAGCTATAAATTCATTTGGTTTCATGGTTTGAAAAGCATGTACCAGTATTTGTGTATTTTGTTGTGCTTTGTTTCAATTATTTTTCATAAAAAATAATGTAAATCTCACGTTATGCACAGTTTCTCCTGTGTGGTTGTCATGGAAAACATGTTTATAACAAAAGTGAGCACCAAGCAACAGTTCTAGGTTTTCCCATGAGCACCAGATTAAAAAGATTATATACACTCCTATTCATTGTATCTCTATAAAAAGAAAGAAATTACAAAGTCAAGAGGCAATTCTTAAATCTGAAAAAAAAAGATGAAAAACATTTGTAAATTGGGCATTTGGAGAGGAGATTATTATCATGGAAAAAGATAAACACATTCATATTGTTATTTGGTGCCTGCGGTGCAAACCTTGTTGTTCATCTTAATAATCAGCTTTCATTTGCACAGACAGAGATGAAAAAAAACAACAACAATCATCCCGCTGTGTTTTTAGCTACACAAGCATAATTTCCCGCTGGCGTTTTGGAGCCGTTTGATTGACGGAGGTTTGAAATGTGTTTTGAGTTGCTATAAAAAGAGATAATGACAGAAATGGAGGTGATATCCTCACAGAGGGATCATTTGCCGCTCATTGTGTCGGGATCCTGCCGCTACTTTGGATGTGAATCGAGGCAACATGAAACTTTCATCCCCACGTGTTGGAGAGGATGTTAGGCTTTGTGTTAATGGAGGTTCATGACAACCAAAGGGGAAAATAATGGTTATCATTAATGGGCTGTGGAGGAGGGGAAGTCGATGGGAATGCTTTTCATCCCAGTCTTTAGAGCCACTAAAGAGTGATGCGTCTCTCACTAGACTGTTGTTAATGTGCCATCAGGGGCTTCTGCAAAGCACTGCATGATACATTTATTGATGTTGATTCTCGGTGATGACACATCCGCAGAGCTGCCTAACTACTCAGATCAGACAATGAGCAACTGGTGACCCGAGGGCCACATATGGCCATTGGACTCCTTTTGTGCAGCCCCTGAAATAAATGCACAAAATAACTCGACAAAAAAATAAATAAATAAATAAATAAAATTACACTGGAAATACAAAAAAACATAAACAAACCACACAAGATTATTACAAATAAACAAAATTACTTGTAAAATCCAAAAAATTACAAAAAGCACACACAAAATGATGACAAACTATTACAAAAAAAAGAAATAATGTACAACAAAAACACACATTGACTCCAAAAATACACAAAACATCAACAAACCACACAAAATTAGAACAGAAATAAACAAAATGACTTGAAAAACCCACAAAACTACAACAAACACATAAAATGACTCCAAAAATACAAAAAAATTATACTAAAAATACACAAAATATCAACAAACCACACAGAATTGGAAAATAAATAAACAAAATGACTTAAAAAAACAGAAAATGACAACAAACAATTTGAAACAATGCACAAAATCACAACAAAAACACACACAATGACTCCAAAAATATAAAAAAACGACACTAAAAATACACAAAACATCTACAAACCACACAAAAATAGAAAAGTACTGTAAACAAAAGGAGAATAACTTTTGCAAAATGGCAACAAAAACACAGTTACTTGAAAAACTCACAAAACAACAACAAACACACAAAATGAGATATTAATCACAAAACAGTAAGAAAAACTCTGGTCATTATTCTAAATACCGACATTAATGTTGATAATGTGGCTATTGAATCGGACAATCACATTCTTGTGGTCCCCGCTGTGATAAAAGTCTCTGACTTCTACATAACTCACCAGTCAACTGCAGCCACTGAACACTTTTAATGCAGCACTCCTCATTTTGTTATTCCAGGTTGCACGTGGGCATCTATTTCTAATTACTTCTGTCAAAAACTGATTTTTTTCTAATCATTTCGAAAGCACCTTTTCCCCTCCTCACGTCTAATTTTTCTTGAATGGTTTCGGGCAGATGATCATTTCCTTTTACTCCTTGAATTTCAAATAACGTGACCTTTTTACTATGCCTTCCCATTGCAAAGCTGCATTATGCTCCAGCAGGTTTTTGAGAGCTACAATTGAAAGGTGGGCACAGTATGAATCAGTGTGGACGGGCAGTTTTATTGAAATCACTCTTTGAATGACAATGAGTCCAACGCTGACTAACGTTTTTAAAGATGCATCTGAAAATGTGAATCCTTAAAATAATGATGTATTTTGATTACTAATTAACACACACACACACACACACTCGCAGACATTAAAACCCTCATTAAAAAGAGCCAAACACTCATTATAAAAACACCATTTTCTATAACTCTCAGAAAAAAAATCCTCTCAGTGCAACTCGGGACACAAGAAGCTGTTTATTTCCTTTTATCTCAGTGAGCGGCAACTCCAAAAAGATTAAAATATGAAAAGCTAAAGAGCTTGTGTTTGTGTCTGCGGTTGCACACTCGACACACAAATGTGAAGCCCACAGTCAAGGACCTTTTACGGTTGCTCGTGGCATTATTAATTAAAGCTCCTTGATCATACACTTCATCTGCTGAATGTACAGTCTGAAATACAACTCAGGTCAGGAGGATAAATAGAGGAACTTCAGAAGTTAGACGTGAATGAAAGGGGCAAATTGAAAGTCTTGGAGAAATATTTAAAGATTTAGGTGTCATCATTGGTGACTCAAAACTCAAAAGTTTCCAAAAGTCAAGTCATAAAAGTTGTGAACAGAACAAAAGTGAAGCAGTTCAACTTCAGATTAATTGGATATAATCGGACGACTGATTCAGTAAAACTGGATTTAATGCAATAATTGTGCTACACGTGATGTATTGTATGACAATCTGAACAACAGTTTATCAACTCTACATGGACAACTGGAAGCTTGGGGATGACGTGTGGCCCGGAAATGCACAAAATGACACCAAAAATGCACAAGAATACACAAAATATACTTCAAGAATACTCAAGATGACTAAAATAAAATACAGAAAAATATATAAAAAAAGAAATCCCATCAAAATTCACAAAATCGATTCCAGCACTAAAGCACAAAAACATACTCCAAAAACACACAAATTGGGAATATACAAAAATACACAGAATGAGAGATCAATATACAAAACCACAATAAATTCACAAATAACTCAACACACAAAAATACATCAAAAATGCACAAAATAACACCAAAACACAAAATGGCATAAAAATACACAAATTATACTTCAAGAATACACAAGAAGATACAGAAAAAAAACACACAACAAAATTGATTTCAACACTGACACACACTGACAGAAAAATATACAAAACAACAACAAATATACACAATTAACTTAAAAACACACAAACAAGAGAAGAACCACAAGATTCCTCCACCTAACCCCAAAAAATGCCAACATAGCTCCAAAGATGTCATCATTTGTGATCCACATCCGATCTGGATGGAACTCGGAGTAATTGAGGAACCAACCCGACAAAAATGAGCTTTCATAAAATCATGAAAGTATTAATTCTGCCCACTCACTAATACACCGCCAACACAATCGTAGCTGTGGGGCCTTTTTCATCCTACAATTAGCTCAGAGACAAAGGTTAAAGTCAGAAGCTAACGGCTAAGCGCGTGTGCGTCAACGGCTAAAGGAACAGAGCTTGTTTTCTAAAAGTTCAGGATAGTAACGGGGCTTGATCCAAAGGAAGAAAATAATCAAGAACCACATCAGTTCCTCTACACTTGAAAAGTGGCCAAGCTATCCACAGCCTTGTGTGTAATTTTACCGAAGCACTGTATTGGCTTAGCCTTATCTTAAAAAATATATATATATATACATACTGATAATGGCTGGGGAGGATTAAAATGGAGAGGAGATTAGTCAGGTCTGATATTTATCTACACTGCTACATCCTCTAAAGTCAAGCTGGACAGAGCTATCTGAATACTAACATGTTGGAGGGAGCTTTACCTTTCTGCAGCAGAGGCATGTGCGTGTTTGACTTCTGATATTACGGCTGCTGGAAAAACGCCTCGGAGCTTGGTTTGCTGCAGACACGCAAAGATAGTGAGGCAGAACATGTAAAATGCATGATCTGCTTAATCACAGCATACATTCAGCAGAGATAAAGCTGTGCACTAATGCACCGACATCATATATCTCACATGCAGACTGTTTACACTACGGATGATTGAACCTTCCTCACTGTGACTATTTGTACTCAATGTTCAGTACAAACACGGATAGAGATTCCTTCTTTACACTTATTGACTTTTGGGTGTAAAACCAACAAGCGCTACATGTAATGATCAAAGGTGGGACAATGTATATTAAAACGTCACATTGTTGAAAGGTCTCACTGCTGCTCATATTAAATTTGGGCTGTGTAGACTGTTCTATTTTGATGTCATAAAAAATGTTATATTGCAAAGTTTATGCACAGAGAGGAGTATTTGTTTAAAGGATGTCAGACAACATGAATTAACTTTACTTTCAGACTGGCATGAAATGTCAGTGTCTGTTTTGGTTTTCCTTTAGCACTTCAAACATGAAAAAAAGTATTATTTAATGTTTTTTTTTATTTTTTCATAAATATGTATTCTTTTTGAGTTAAATACGCCTATCGTTATCGTAAACCTATTTTCGTCCATCGCAGACATAAGCAACTGGCGGCCTGAGGGCCACCTGCAGCCCTTCATTTCATTTTGTGTGGCCCCCAAAAGCAAATGCAAAAAATGACACAAATTACTCAAAATTACAGAAAAATACACAAGATACAGGAAAATAACAAAACGACAAACAACAAAAAACACAAAATTAAAACAAAAACTTACACAAAATGGGAGAAATATACACAAGATGATGCCATAAACAACACAGACACAAATTGACATAAAAAACACACAAACATTTGTTTGTTAGTGCTAAAAAATGTACTAGTAGTAAAATAAATGTTTTTACTGCTGATTGTAAAGCACATTGAATTGCCTAGTGTATGAAATGCTCTATACAAATTTGCCATGCCTAGTACATGCAAATTAAGTAGAAGGACTTATAACCAAACTCAGCTCCCTGATTGGTGGGAATATTTTTGAAAGCCAATGGCAAGCCTGAATTTGCTTTTCCCCGCCCTCTTATGAGACTTTAATGCTTACTTTTAGTCCTGGAGACATATTTACCTTCACTTGTAAAGTGCACTGAGTGCCAATAACTACATGTTTTCCTGCTGTTTGGGATTCAAGGCTAAAAACTAAATTTAGCGATTCATCCCCCCTCACCACTCCTAGATGATATAACTTTTCTCTGATTGCTAATTGATTTCTGCTTTCCTTCTGTGTCACCTGTCAAAAGTTCAAAGCTTTTGAAATTATTCACAGCAACTCTTTGAAGAAATGTAAATGTTTCATGTCTTGTTGATTTAAATGTAATCAGACAGAATGTGACCACGTTCACACAACAAAGAGAGAACTGCCATGAGCCAGGGTTGGAATAAGTACACAGCCGTAGAAAATGTTTCACGAGATTTATTCACAATCCAGCAACACCTTGCACATTTCGTGGCCAGAAGCTTGTTTTGTTTTTCTTCAGAAAGTCTGAGCGTTTGGCGGTTCAAGCCTGATTGTTATTCCTCACAATTGTTGCTTTAAATCTCATTCCTCACACTGTAATGAACCCGTCATCCATCAGAAATGATTATCTCTGCAGCGCAGAGGGCACCATGGGCGACTGCGGGGATAGACGGTGTAGACACAGCACAAGGTCTCAAGGGGGAACATAAGGTGTTCATTTTAAAGCCTGTGATCAAAGCATGTTGCGTCAACATGCGAACAACTGCTATAGCGTCAGTGTGAGCTGCGATGGGTGCTGTGCCCGAGGCAAAGTGTCTTTACTAATAATGTAGGAAAGACAGAAGCATGGAGAACACAAACTCACACTCGTAATCGCTTGTTTAAAAAAAAAAAAAAAAAAAAAATGTTGATACGAGCTGTGGACTGTCAGCGTAAATCTTTTAATACTGGTGTTTCAAAGAACCTGGACATCAGTCAATTTCTTTTTTCTTTCATCTCACACAGATGACTAGATTTATTAACATAATCAACAAGAAGACAGTCATCAACATCCCCCGCCAGATTGGTTGTCATAACTGTCATAACTCACAACCTTAAAACGGAACAAGGGCAATAATTCGGGAAGAAAATAATTGCACGCTTTTAATTTTCGAACTCCATCAAGGTATTGATACCCTGAAGCCACACACCGAATTTGGTTATCCTATCTTAAGCAGTACAAGGAGCAGTAGGCCATGGGCTTTCAAGATGTTGACTTCTGACTACTACGGCAACAGTGGTAGGTCAAAACACACAAACTCACCCAGAGTAAAGAAAAACGGAACGAGGGCAATAACTCCGGAAAAAAAAACTGCGCACTTTTAATTTTCGAACTCCATCAAGGTATTGATATCCTGAGGCCACACACCAAATTTGGTTATCCTATCTTAAGCAGTTTCTGAGAAAAGCTGTCTCCTTTAACTTGACGGGCAGATGCACATAGCCAAACCTATATCCCCTTTCCACTTTGTGGTGAGGGATATAATAATAACCCTAGCTGGGTTTCCATTAACCTTGGAAATGTGCAAAATCTAAATATCGCAATAAAAACTGGTAATGGAAAACACCTGAATTTCAAAAAACCTTCAAATAATACTGAAAAGTTTTTATGCTTTGATGATGAGGATTTTCAGACATTTCGATGTTGATATGTGTCACAAAAGCACAATGGAAACACTTTTTCCGCAAATACACGTCACAGAACGTGACGTACCTGGTCACATGGCCACTTCTCTCTGAGAAAACATGGCGCAGGATGTGTAAACAGAATGAGACTGGGACATTTCTTAGCATTATACTTCTAAATTATTACTACCACATTAGACGTGAAACAAAAAAGGAATACAGAGTGTCATAAGAAGGTTTTGCTGGAGCGAAGTCTTGTGGGATGAGATTTCACGGGAGTTACAAGGCTCCTGCCCAAAACAACCTTCAATGGAAACGCGTTCAAAGCACAATTACACTTTGTCAACATTTAGAAATATCACTTTTATTTTGGGATTATTTGTCTTGAGTTTTTTTTTCACCACGGCAGATGTCACTAACCTTCACCTCTGTCGGATTATTACGCCCCCTAGTGGAAGTGCGTCTGATTGTCAAAACAATGCAATGGTCTTTCCCCAACTCCTTTAGAAAGTCTCCTAACACCTTTCCTTAAAGGGGACATATCATGCTAAATCAAATTTGTCTCTTCAGGTGTTCCGTAGATATCTTTATATTCTGTTATGGTCATATTTTTCAATCTGTTTTGATTTTTTGATTCTCTATTACGTTTTTTGAACAATAACGTCACGGTATTTGCAGCGAAACTGCCAAATAAAGACATCGACTCCAGGCACAACACTTTGAGCAATCCGCCATTTTTATTTCTCGCTGTGATTTTGTAGTCCACATTCAAGGATGCCGAAGTTTTGAGAGGATAAGTCAAAATGTTCAGCTGCTGGATGTAGTAACCCGCACGCTTCATTACACCGTCTATCATCATCAGAACCTTTTCAAAGTGCCTGGTTGAGTTGTATTTTTCACGGAAATGTACCCACATGTGTGGGTAAGGTCATTTTTGTGTGCGTGAAGCACTTCAAGGATGACTGCTTCAGCAACCTCCACCAGTATAAAGAAGGATTTGCCGAAAGCCTTCGTCTGATTGAGGGTTCAATTCCTTCTATCTTTGGAGACGACGAACAGAGCTCTTCGGTAAGCTGTAAATAACGCTAAAAAGTGTGATAAGACGTACCAGTCATTGTTTTGTTAGCATTAGCATTAGCATTAACAGTTGCACCGTCTTCATTTGTTAGCGCTGTGTGTTCGTTTTTGATGTGTAAGGCTGGATGGACAAGTCTTTCATTGACATTTTCTGCGCCGCTACATAATTGTATCTCTTCTATCAAACTACAAAAATGGCCGAACAGGGTGGCGTTGAACTGAGCGTCACCTCTGCAACCTGGAGAGGGGGCGGGGTATGAAGTGTCTCATTTGCATTTAAAGAGACCGCACCAAAACGAGTTGCTCTCAGAAGCACATCAGAAAAGGGGTAGAAAAGGGGCCTGTGGAGCTATAATAATGAGGAATTCAGACCCAAGCATTGCAGTTCCACTTTATATAGACCACAACTGTTTGATTTATATGTAAAAAGGAAGGATTTAAAAGCATGATATGTCTCCTTTAACCCCTTGACATCATCCATGGGATTAAGTAAATGTGGATCGGAAAGGAGATATGGACTATTCTGATGTCTTCACCTTTCTGTTGACCTACTTTTACAATGCTGTTTGTGTGTGTGACGGTGTTTAGTTCCTCAATAATGATTCCATACAAGCATTCAGGTGTACAGAATCTGGCAGGACAAACTTGACAGCAGATATGCAAACACAGCTGGTGCTCCCCTGCGCTGTACGTGCCAGACGAACAAAGACGGCCAAAGCTGTAAGGAATGTTTGCGGAAAGACAAAAGGATTTCAGAAATCAACAGAAATGTTTTCTTTACACTTGTCCCTGTTTACCATCCGTTTAGAAATTTGAGGAAAGCTTCAAATGAGACTTCTTTTACATCACAAATCTAAACTAACACTAGACAACTATACAGCTGCGTGCACAAACATTGACTTCTTCACAAAGTATCAACAGAACCTGCAGCTGGAATCCTCGTCACAATGATACGCTTCATCACATCTCATTCCCACACCTCTCTGTGCACTTTTATTTGACTTTTGTAGGAGTGAGCGTATTGGATTGATATCGATCTAGACCTGCGTTGACATTTTTATGAGTACATGCCATGATATTACAACTACAACCCACGACCTCTGTCTGCAGAGAGAGATGTTTATAGTTTAACAATAAAGCCCACGCTGCGCGGGCACATGATTGTTCAGCATGCACTTTATGAGCAACTATAAAAGCATACATTTTGCATCAATAATGATACGTACCATATAAAGTGTATACATTTAATACAGGAAACAAAAGATTCTGGACCTGGAGATTAATGAAAAAGCATCTAGTTTTAACACAATGAGGGGTCACAACAATGTGAGAGCCACATATTAGAATTATGACCAATTGGAACAATAATACTGGAAACAACAATAGTTAGTTTTTCATCTATTTGTTCATTTTTTGTATTTTAATTGTTTTTGCTGTCATTTTGTGTATTTCCATTGTAATTTTGTGTATTTTTATGTAATTTGTCATTTTATGATTTCTGGGGTTATTTTCTGTATTTTTCCTTTTAGTTTTCTGTGTTGTTTTTTGTCATTTAATGTGTTTTTGTTGTCATTTTGTGTTTGTTTGGAGTATTTGTTAATGTTTCCTGTTACTTTGTGTGGTATTGCTCTCATGCATCTTTGTTGTCCATTTGTGCGTTTTTCTGCCATTGTGAGCAAATTTCTTGTCTTGTGTTTTTCTGCTGTCATGTGTATTTATGTTGTCATTGTGTGTTTTATCTGTAGAATCTGGGCAGACCATAAACCCATACAAACCAAGATTTCCTTTGAAAATGTAAAAAAACAAATTCTGATGAACTCCGGCTGGCCCGGCGGAATGTCTCCGCGCCGAATAGCACGCATCACGTTCCCGAGAATTCAGTCAAATGACTCCGAGTAAAACAAATTGTGCTACGTGAAATTGTAATCCGAGCGTCTATGCGTACATATAGATTATACCTGATCCGTTCACAAATAACCGAGGAGTAGCAATTTTAACTAGTGTACACAATAACAAAAACAAAAACAAGAAGAACAAAGTGAGTGGAGTTTTTAGGCCCGAACACAATGCTTTGGTCAAACAGCTTGTTAAAGACTGACATTTACCCCAGCACTTAGAGGCAGATCGAACCATGTCGATCTCGGTGGATGAAGGCCATTGCTAAGTATTTAGGTGACACTGTAGCCTTTGCTGCACGTGTGAGCAGCAGCTGTTGCAGCGCCGTGCTGTCATTTCCCCTGGCTTCAGTCCACAGAACTCACCAGTCCACTGGTTTTGATCCAGAGAAGCCCAACTGCCAATACACCCCCCAAACCATGATAAGTAGGTGATGGACACTGTGTGCAATGAATGTGTGTAAAAAAACCAGCTAAATACAAGACATTGGAAAGTACCAGATCAAAATAGCGAGGCACATAAACTTTAAAGAGCACACTCAACCAAGCTTTCTGAAACTGGGAGCTACTTCAAAAGTCCAAAGGGCCACCAGTTTGCAAAATTGAAAATTTACACACGAGTAGCTTTTCACTATCAATTTGTTGACAAATGGTCATGTGGCGACAGCTTTGAAAAGGTTTCATGCATTGCATTGTGGGATTGGTAAATCCCATAGATGAATGCAAAGGTGGCTCTTTGCATGATAAATAGGGTAAGAAAGGTGGCGAGGATAGTTGAAAGGCGGATCATCCTTTTTTGTGGTTTCACCGTAACTTCTATGAAATGCTTCACGTTATCACAATAACTACAATATGAGGTTAGACTATGATGTTCAAAGCTACATTTCAGATTATAAAGAAGTGTTTTTAATTAACTTTTACTGGGATTTCTTGTGTTTCTTCTTTTCTACAAGAAGACATTGACTCGCTTGGCCCCATTTATATTCTGTTTGTGGTTTTTTTTCCCCTTAGTTTTTGATACTTTCTGCAATTTGCAAGATGGGCTGATACACATCAAATCTATGATGCTTTACTCCTTCCCTGCTGACCAATACAAGCCTAAATAACTGTGCCGTCAGTCATGTTGAATGCCTTTCAGTTTGGTAGAAAAGGATTGTGTTTTTGGAACAAGCTCATCAAAACAGGGTGCCAACTCCTTCCTGTCGTCGTTTCCTAAACAAAGACTTCCTAGAGATCTCAACTTTTTCTTCTCTGTTCTGAAAAGCGACCAAGCACAAATCAAGCCAAGTATTCAAATTGTAATGGTTTTTATTATGTTAATGAAGAAAGGAGAAGCATTCAACAGTAGAAATAAATGACAGCCTCTCAATGGTGCCTCACTCTGAGCTGAACCTGAAACTGCTATGATTGGTTAGAAATTAAAGCAATATAAAAGGGCTCTAAAGAGTGGTACGAAAAGATCATAAAAATGGGGAAAACTTTAAGTTCTGCATTAGTTTTGGCACGACTGCGTTTTAAAAGATATTACACAGAAGGAGGCTGTGGTTGTTTTTAGCAGCTCCCAGGTGAATTATCAGCCCACACCGCTGTTTTAACTTCCTGTCTAATTAGAGCTCCTCTCCTTCTGTGTGGGCGTCTGCAGACAGCCAGACTGACATTTCCCTCTCTTTTGTAAAGGTCTGTTATTCAGACCTTCCCTTGCTGTAATAAAACTTCTAAACGAACAAGACTCATTGGCATTAACAAAATCGCCTATACCGCGCCGTGCGGTGCCGCCATGTCATGTCCGGGTAAATATCAAGCCATTTGTTGCTGGCTGCAAAACAAGTCGAGTGGCTGAACTAAGACTAGCTGAAGTGCGGATGAACCAATCAAAGGTATATTAAACCACTTGATGAGGAAAGTGGGGCTAATTTAACACAGCTCAGCTCGTTTCTGATTTCATGGCTTGAAAAATGGTTGTAATAATGCTTTTATTGGCTAAAGATTTAACAATTACAGGGGAGAAGACACTCCAAGGTAATTCTGAACAAGCTGTTTAACTCGAAATCATAAAAACGAGTTCTTTCACAAAGAAACGCACAATTTAAAAGTTGCTACCTGTTGGATGCATTTGATCAAGTATTAAATACGAAGCAAAGGAAAGTAGGTCATAAAAGGGCTTCCTTAAATGTGTGAAAAGGTCCAGGTTTCACACCAAACGTGCCGTCTACGCACTTTAAATTCAATTCAACTTTATTTAAACGACTGCATCCACAATAAAAAAATTGTCTTCATGGAAAATAATCTAAAAGTTTCTGATAGCCAAAAGGTTAAGTGTTATGATGTCTATGATGTTAACTACTTTGCTGAAGTTCACAGAAAAAAGAAAATAGTTGCACCAACTTAACTGAATTGTTTTAGTTGTTTGAAATTAACCTAATAAGTTTGATTAACAAAATGTATATAATTGCATATCAAAATATTGATATGTTCTCAAATCAATATTTTGTGAGATACTTAAAATGAATGCAAGTCAACTTCAAGTTTTCAGTTTTTCAACACAACAATTTGTATATCCAAAAAAAAAAAAAAAATAATGGTTCTTTTTGAAGCTGATACTATCTTCATCCTTTCCTTTTGCTTCCTTGAGGCTGCACCATGAGGAGTAGTTGGGGTAAAGGGCCTTGCTCAAGGGCCCACGGTGCAGTTCAAACCAGCGATCCAGTTAAAGGGGCGGGTATCATGTAAAAATCACTTTTTCAAGCTTTTTTGTCATGTTAGTGTGTCGTTCCCTCCTGAAAAACATACCTCCAGTGTTTCTCAGATTGATTCACGTATTTCTGAGTAATCTTTAAATCTCCTGCTAGCAGCAATTTTCCTGCTGTTATACTTGAAGGGACGCGGCTCCGCCTTGGGGACGGGGCCCCTCCCCCTCTTATGTTCTCTTCCTTAGTTCAGCCCACAGCACTCGCCTCTGCAGATTTAGCTTTTAATTTACTTATTTTAAAAACTTTTGTAAGAAACTCGTTGCTTATGTTGTCTGTACTCATTAATGTGTCCTTTAAAATAAAAAACAATAAATATGTAAATAAAACTTGCACCCCTCCCCCGCTTCCAGCACCATCAAAACAGCTGCAGTCACAGCAAACAGCTGAAAGATAACTGCATGTTGATTGGTCTACTCTGCTCATCGTAGTAACTGCCTGCCTTTAGTTTTTAAAAATGCCTTCAGCAAGAAAATGTATTTTTGAAGGCAAAGAAAACAGCGCTCTTTTGGATGAAACAATTCATCAACAATGGTTGAAGTTCATCTTTGGAAGCAGCCCTCGTCACAAAGATCTGCTTGCCAGCAGCACGGGTAAGCATGTGTGTGTGTGTGTGTGTGTGTGTGTGTGTGTGAGTCAGTGGCAGGGGAAAGATCACTTCTCTTCCTATGTTTCTTAAAAAGACAGAGGCGAAATCAAAGCGTAATGAACCGTGTCCTACAGAGGGAAATTTCTGTTTTTTTTTTTACATTTGCTGCATTTTCCCAAAAAATTGGGTAGCATAGTTATTTGAGTATGCTATAGAATGGGATTATGTGCATGAAAAAAAATAATATATATATATACATAATATAATTTTATTTCTATAGTTTTTTCTAGATTAAAAAAAAAACTAGAAAAGGCGGCAACCTCATTACATCACAAGAAACCTAGCTGATCACTCAACTGAGAATAGCAGGTTGTAGACTGGCTTCACTAAAGCAGAAATTTGAGTTAAAGTCACAAGCTGGGATTCCATTATCATTGTAAATGTGCAAAATCTAAATAGACAATATAAACTGGTAATGGAAACACCTGCATTTTTAAAAAAACACTCAAATATGGTAATGGAAACCCAGCTACTGAGAACTTTGAGTTACATCGACAACAACCATTGGGAGAGTTGGATGTTTCTACAGTAGCAAAAAGACCTCTCATGCATTGTATTGTGTATTTTAATTTAGATCATTATTGCATTCAATCGATAAATGAAACGGATAGTTTCCAGTTTACAGTAATCAGCCTCCACTGTGGGCATGGTAGATTACACGTTGATGGTTTCATTGGGAGCGCAGAGCTGAGCTCCTCACACTGACAGAAAGCAAATTACACATGCAAAGGAAAACCGGTAAAAAAAAGCATCAATGATTTACAGTTTGGTCCTAACAAGGCCAAACACGACTTGTTTACAATGTTCCTTCCTCTGCAGGTCTGGGTTTTCTCACTAAACACAAGTTCATTTAGGTTCAGAGCATATCGGAGATGGAAATAAATAGATAAATAAATAAATAAATAATTTAAGTAGTAATTCGTACTCCTAAAATCTTAGAGGAATCGCACCGATGAAGTGAAAATGGCCTTCCTGCCTCTGACAGCCTCCTGCATCCCACACACCAAGGCCCGCTCTGCTGACACCCTGCATTTTTCATAATTTTGCCGTTTGATTACATCGCCATAGAGATTGATGAATCCCACTGGTGGATTTCAACGCATCAGGCCGGGCCTTGAGGTGAGATGACAGGTTGACACAAAGGAGGAAGGGAAATCCGAGCATCTCCCTCACTCTCCTGAGTGAATGATAATTAATGATTTGGACGGTTACAGGTTTTCATATTCAGCTGCTCTGCCTCACTCTGATGTTTTCTAGAGCAGAAGATGACACTGAAACCTTGACCTACTGTCATAAACAGTTAACCCCTTTCCATTCCTTTTGCTTTGGGGTTGACTGGACCTCGACCTCACTTTCTTCTAGTGTCGTGCAAGTAAATCCTTTATGACATTCCTTTCTGCATCTGTGCATTTGCCTTCTAAAGGTGTGCTCAATGCAATACTTTGTATGGGCAACCACTACTTTGTCCGTATCCTACAATTTTAAAAGAAGACGTGCTTGGAGAGATAAAAATGGACGGACAAGTTACTTTCAAATTTTCACACTATAGGTGTGCAGTCCTATTACATTTATGGATGCTCAGCATTGTGTGTTGTGGCAGCTTAGTAAATGACTAAATGAGGTTGGCCTTCCTGTCTCAGACAATCGGAAACATCCGTTGTGGGGTTTGGTTTTTATAGAAAGCTTTGACAGGAGCCATTGCTGACTCAGACTTCTGAGGTTGCTGAATTATCAGGATGGAGGATAATGTTCAAACATTTGTTGGAGATATATTTAAATTACCATATAAATCCCCTAATAGGTGGACATTTTTGCATCTGTTCAGGTTTTTATCTTATGGTATCACTAGTTTAAAGAACTTTACCTTGAAATGTAGTGCTTGACGTAGAACATAAGCAAGACTTCAATTTTTCTAGTCAAAGGAAGCATTTACACCAGTTCTTAGCTCATGTTAACCGTCCCAGTTTCAAACAGGCAACCAATGCTGTTCTTTGTGCTGTCAAGAAATTTAGAAAATTGTGCGATTAATTAATTATGCTCTGTGATTAATTAATCAAATTAATCTCTTAAAAATTGCTGAAAAACATCCTCAACTTGAGGTATTTTCATGTAAATCACATTATTGTGGGAGATCAAAACACTTTATAAAGTTATTTATTGTTATTAACAGACTTGAACAGATGCAGATGTAGTATTTGAGACTACTACCTGTCATATTGATGTGTACTTTTGTCAATCTCCAATTAATAGAAAATACAAATGAAATATGTCGTCACATGTAGTGCTATAAGTTAGCACATCATAAACAGTAAGTAAACTTTTCTGACACCGAACTTGTTGCTTTAGTTCAGTCATTTCAGCTTTTTTAGCCTTCCCTACTAAGAAATAGCTTTACATTTGATATACATCTCAAGGTTTTTTTGAGGGGACTACCGATTTCTGTGTTTAAAACGTTTTGTTGTCACTCAGTATCATATATATCCAATATTTCACATCATCTGTAACCACTAAGGGTCCTACTTCAACCTGAACAAAAATTAGCCATGTAGGTCATGTAAGAGCTTAGAAAAAACAATATTTGTTATGCGTATGTCATTTTTGGAGAAAAGTGGTTGATTTTAAGACCAAACTGAAATTAAAAGAGTTTGCTGTTTAATATGTGGGAGATCAAAACACTTTATAAAGTTATTTATTGTTATTAACAGACTTGAACAGATGCAGATGTAGTATTTGAGACTACTACCTGTCATATTGATGTGTACTTTTGTCAATCTCCAATTAATAGAAAATACAAATGAAATACGTCGTCACATGTAGTGCTATAAGTTAGCACATCATAAACAGTAAGTAAACTTTTCTGACACCGAACTTGTTGCTTTAGTTCAGTCATTTCAGCTTTTTTAGCCTTCCCTACTAAGAAATAGCTTTACATTTGATATACATCTCAAGGTTTTTTTGAGGGGACTACCCATTTCTGTGTTTAAAATGTTTTGTTGTCACTCAGTATCATATATATCCAATATTTCACATCATCTGTAACCACTAAGGATCCTACTTCAACCTGAACAAAAATTAGCCATGTAGGTCATGTAAGAGCTTAGAAAAAACATTATTTGTTATGCGTATGTCATTTTTGGAGAAAAGTGGTTGGGGCTTAAGAGGTTGATTTTAAGACCAAACTGAAATTAAAAGAGTTTGCTGTTTAATATGATACGGTAAACAAAGGCATTAGCCGCTACACATTGCTTAGCTAGGACTCGGGCTTCTTTAATGTGTTAAGGGCATATAGTTCTTCAATAATCAATTATGCTAAATTAGTCATAGTTTTACAAATTACATTTGTAAAAACAGTCTGACTAATGCTCACTGTAGACTAAAGAACAGGGTGGATGTCTTTTAAAGTTATTCCCATGCTTGTTCTTCCATCTCTCTCCCGAACCTGTTTGAAGGTCTTTCAAATGCTAATGATTGAATTGAAACGCAACATAATATCTTCAAAGGCCTTCGACTACTTTTTCCACAGTCCCTTTTCACAGGTGCAAGTATGTTTTTCTGTGCAGCATTTTTTAAAGATGCACGTTTTACCGGTGAATAATGGATATGGTTTTGGAGTTATTACAGAGGTATGTATTCACACATAGCAATTTTTTTTTTATGGAGAATGCAGGAAATTTGTTAATACAAGCAGGACGTGGTAATGTCAACAAACATGCACCCTTTCCCTGTTCCCATTAGCGACCTCACTGGAAGCCACTATTATCCATTTAATCTCTATCACTCTCCATTGCATGACAACCGACACAGGATTTTGTCATTTATCGCCGTTCTTCCATGTTGCCAATACGGTTTATTCCTCAGCTCTTCTACGCCCTGCTGCTCTCTGCTCCTTTCATCCAGACTCATGGTGTGAGCTGTGCAGTGGCTGCTTCTCCCTGATAATAGGTCACCAGCTGGCTTTTTAAGTCCCTGCAACGAGCACAAAGTCTCAATAATGTAGTTTTTTTTTGTTGTTTTTGTCTGATGTTTCATGGACTGCCTCATTTCTGAGTTTTATCCCCGCCGTCGGGTTTTGCATTGATACTTTAAAATCAATACCAGATGGAATATTTTGCCGTTAATGCCGCCCATAAAAGCACAGAGAGGAGAAGAGAAATATTAAAAGGTAATAATGGAAAACTAGCATAACTGCAAGACCATCATTCAGTTAGGAAAGAAACAAAGGGTTGCAGCAATCATAAAGAGCATAGAAACTCTGTGGAGCTGTGCGTCTGTTCACTTGTGTGTGGGTTTATGGTTGCAACATTCCGGGAATTTACGAATTTCATAACTTTCTATGGGAATTAACTGGAAGAAGCAGGGAATTTTCTAAAGCGAAGGTCGGCCATTCACTGGGATGTTAAATACTGTATAGATGGGAGAAAAAAATTAAGCATCAGCTTGACTTAAACAACCAGATTTAATGCGAGTGTACCAGAGAATTTTTGATATTCCTCAATCAATTGAGGCCACGCCCCCTGCCCAACCTTAATCCCAAATTTCCACTGGATGTGTAACGGCTGCGTAAAAACATTAATTGCAATATCTTATATACAAATAAATCTGTTGAAATTATATATCTTTGCATTAATGCTAATATTTATGTTTAGACATTTTCTGGTTAATTCCAATAATTAATTCCTATGAAAAGTTAAAATTTTTTGAATACTCTCAGCTTAAATTCCCACAAATATTTACTGGACATTTTCCACCCCCATGAATCCCTATGTACTGTATGTGTGAAAGTGTGGTCGTCGTGCATCAAGGCCATGGATAATAATGATGATAAGATGATATGGAAAATGGACCTTATTTACTGTATGTAGCATTTTTATGCCTACACTGAAGTAGTCCCAAATGCTTTACCATATCAAGTCATTCACACACCAATGGGACTGAGCTGTCATGCAAGGTGCTGCTTAGCCACTGGGAGCAGTGTCTTGTACAGACAGTTATAGACTCGGAGCAAACCCCCAACCTCTCAATCAGATGACGACCCCTCTACCACCTGGCATGAGTTAAAGTCAGCACTTTAGAGCAGTAATTGTGATTGTTCCTTACCCTAGTGGTCAACAGTGTCGTTGCAACTTGTGCCGAAAAACAGAAATTTATTTAGATTACTTTGAAAATGGAATCATGGTATTTTATTGCAAATTCATCACTTTAAATGCCTCGACTGTTGGCATTGAACGCATCATTAATAATAAGCTTTATCAAGCAAAAGTATTTGCATCCAGTCCAAAAACTCAAGGTTCACCTTAAGGCTCTTTGTATAACAAACATGAGTTCAATTATCTTTGTCTATCGTTCTGCTTGAATCTTTTCTCTCATTGAAAAGTTTTTTCAATTCCTTTATTTTCATTGCAACTACTTGATATAAATGTAATTTTCTGAGTGATGATTACAAATCAAGTGTTTCTCCGCATCCTGTCGATGTTGCGCTGGTTGACAGAAGCTCTTTTCCACGCCTGACAACAATCTGTCCGGGAAGCGTCCCATTACTATGGTGAGATTGAGACTGCAGTTTATAGCTGGGTAATGCAGTCATCACTCATCCTGTCGGTGACCATCATGAGTTTCACATTAGCGCCGCGCCTGACACTGATTTATTCCAGCAGCGTCTCGGCCGCAGAGAGGAAGAACAGACATGCAGTCAGCATCATTTGTGCCAAAACGGCCTTTTGTCAATATTTTACCTCTCGCACAAGATCACACCAACTTTAGGGGCTTTTTCTCTTTTCTTTTTAAGCGCATTCCTTTCCCATATTCATACACATAAATTGCTGTGGAGGACAAATGCTCCAGCTTTGACCTGTCCTAAAATTGCCATTTGGCAGAAATGAAGCAGCCTTGTATCTTTACATCGGGCTTACGGCCAGGCTTCACTGTACCCATTCGTGGTGGAATACCCATAAATAATGTGTGACAAAAGGCTGCGTGGGACAATCCTTGGCTTTGACCTTTCGACAAAGAGAAGCCCGACGAAAAACAAACAACTCTCCTTGACACAAGGACGCAATCCAATTTGGTGCAGAGAGGCTGAAACAAGGCTTTCCATTCCCGAGTCTTTTAAAGGAACCGACTCCTGCTCAGCACAGCTAAGAAATCAATGGCAAAGGCTTAACAGGCAACCCATGATTGGTCTCACAGCCTGAACCTGCTGTGCCCATTGGACGTTTGTAAATACCAGGAAGAAATAACAATCTGGGTGAAAATAGCAGCTATTGATTTTCTTTTTTTCTTCTAATTATTTATTTTTTGTTGTTTTCATGAATGCTTCAGAGGAAGCTGCATGAAGAAGGCAACAGAAAAGCTTTGCTTGGGGGAACTTACATTCCAAACTTAATTGTTTTGTGGCCAAGCATTGATTACATTACAGTATTCATGTATATTCCTAAGGCACAGGTTCAATCCCAAACATAGAAGAAAGGGAACCATGTGCATGTTTAACAAGGACTAAAGCCCCTTCTAAATATCAATAGATATAGTCGATTAGATCTATTATATCCAATAGGGTACACATAACTTTTTGGGCTTTTTGGCAGCTCACTTTCACTTTAAAGCAGTCACTTCTTCCCCACCCTTTCCATTTCCTACCCTGACTCCCTCTTCCCTGTTCTCTTCCCCCTCACCAAGGTGTAGCACCTCTCTTTTTATATCCTCCCTATAATAAATCTTCTTACTCCTCCTCAGCTAGGGCTAGTGATGGTCACAATTATGCAATAAATGAAATTCATTTATTTAATTGGAACAAAAAAACATGCATTGCTGTTTTGCACTTATTGTAATGTTGACCTTCGACAGCATGTGCAGACAAAGTAAGAAAAAAAAGAAAATTAAAATTAAAATAAATAAATACAATGGGAATGATTCTAGTACCATGATCAGAATCACTGATCCACACATCTGATAAAGAGGAGATTTGGTTCTTGGTGGAGGTTTGTACTTTGAGTGCTTTTGTTTTCATGTATGTTCTGGTAATTTTATTTTGAAAAATTGCACTCACTATTTCTAGATTTGACTGCACTTGATTAGACTACCCTTACCTTTTTTAAGTTTTTAAAAATGCTAAACTCAAGCTGCTCTGAGTTTAATTGAGCATTTGCATTTTTTTTTTTTTTTTTTTTATAAAACATTTTATGAACAAATTGTATCTATAATGAGCGCTAAATTATCCAGGTGTTCATGAAGGGGAACAGATTTAACTTATATCCATTTACACGTTTCCGACAAGTCCTTAAAAATGCTAAACTCAAAGCTGCTCTGGGTTTTACTGAGCATTAGCACTTTTGTTTTCCTTGACACATTTTATTTATTATGAATGCTAAATTCTCCAGATGTTCAAAGGTAACAAATTTAAGTTGTTTCCATATACCAGTATTTTACAAGTTATATATACAGTATATATATATACAGTATATATATGGAGTTTGCTGGTTTAAAAACCCTTTATTTTTACTTTTTTTTTTTTTACTTAAGTACATTTAGTCGCATTTACTTTTACACTAGAAAGGGAGCCATTTGAATGCTTTTACCAGTGTCATTTTGTATTCAAGTGTCTATACTTTCACTTCAGTACCAAAGACTAGTACTGCTGCCACCTCTGGAAGATTCATTTATAACCTTGCTGAGATGACATCAGGATGCAAAACTAATGAAGCAATATTTTAGAACTTATCTACATTTTAACAAATATAAATAAGCTAATGCTAAGTATTATTTATATCAACAGGATTAACTAAAGATTAGTAACGCCAAGTTGACATTAAAATGGTTTTCTACATTGGAGCAAAGTGGGCAACGTTAAACTATTCTCTCCTAGCCTTAAGAAAGTTTAACCCCGGTGGGTTCATTATTTATCTCAGTCCAGACTTCCACAGGCTGCCAATGTTCAGAAAGCAATCACTGTTGGCTGGCATGCCACGCTGTATACCAAGTAAGGTGCACAGTGCACAGTGAGCATCTGATCAGCAAATAACTCACTGCATGTAAGTGTTGGGGAAACTAAACTGTGATGATATCTTAAAAACAGAAGAGAAAACGGTGTTAAAGCTTCGGAAGTTCTGTTTTTATTGAAATTGAAAAACATGAGTGTAATTCAGCTCAAAGGGTTTACAATGTTCACCTCGTGTTCATTGAATCTAACATTTCCAGGTTTTGATTGTCTTTTACTGGTTTCAGCTGTTTCAATATATGACTACAATAATGTGTGTTTTTGATGTTTTTGGTTGGAATCTATTAGATTTATAAATAATTTATTTGAAGCCCTTCAGGCTTTTAGAATGCACGTTATGTATTTATTTTGTATAGAATTAAATTGCTATCATAGCCCTCCATAGTAATTCCTTTTTATTTGCATTGTCAAATGTTATACGATATGCACTGTGTGATTCACAGTCCTAATGACAGCATATGGGGGGGGTCGCTGGAGGGGCAGAGGGATGAAATATGGTTCAGTCAAATATCAGACAACATTAGAAGACAAACATGTAGAAAATGGGCCACATCAGGTCCAACGTCCATAAAAGCTATGTCATGGACATGTTATGGCCATAAGTGCAGGACTGAGAGCCACGTAGCATTAGTAAAGTTTGAGCTTGGTATTCTTTCAGGGCTGAGCTCACACAATCGTCTGGAAAGGAAACAAATCCTCATCTTCACATATTGAAAACCTTTGCATCCTGTATGCAAAATCAAGGAAAACTGGTGTTCAGGCTCTGACGCAATTAAAATTCTATTCGACCCCGTTTTGCCCCCCCCATAAATATATGTATATATTTTTTTTAATCATGTTTGTTATTCACAATAGCTAATCCTGTCTCGGGTAGCCAAGGTTTGTGTATAAAGTTCAGTTCAGGTATTTTCATACTATTTTTAATTCATTTATTTATTTATTTTCTATTTCTTCTTTTCTTTATAATGCATTTTTAAGTAAATTTATATTTGAGAGTAAAAGTATAGAATGCAGTTGTTTTATATTGTGTGTTGTGTTTTAAATTAAAAAGTAATAATAAAAAAGGAGATATATATATTTCAATCAATGATGACTTTATCAATTACTTGACATTTCGGGTGACCGCACATGGGGTCCCGACCCCAAGGTTAAAAAACCACAGATTTAAGGTTATATTATCATATCCATGTTTTTTTTGTCCTTTTTTTGTAACCTTTAACGCTCGAGCATCCACCCTCATAAAAACCTGTGAAGTAAAAACATTTGGAGAAAATGCAAAAGCCTAAAAACAAAAGGTGTGTGTGTGTGTGTGTGTGTGTGTGTGTGTGTGTGTGTGAGAGAATTGGATCATTTACCAAAAGATTCAATGCATCTAGCATGCACACAGTATCCAACGTTCCAGGTGTTAAGGCATTTTATTCTATAATAACCAAAGCAGATTAAAAGTCTCTGAATAGTTCCACTTATTTCCAGAAATATATCCAATTAGCTCATTTATCATCATTTTAAAGTGTTTTTTAGGGTTTTTTTTTTTTTTAGAGATATGGGAGAATCAGAGTTTAACAGTGCATCAGTTTACACATTATATTGCACATTCCGTCATAATGGTCACTTTTGAATCCCATCATGCACCTGAAAGGCTGCCACAGCTGTTGCTGGTCTTTTATCACCTTGTATTACTGTGGAAATATGAGCAGCTATAGAAGAGAAACATTAGACTCTGGAAGGCACGGAATCATCCATCAGCAAATCCTGTCAGAGCACTTTCTTATTTGCATTATTAAACATTTATGAACCCTCTCAGCCCCCTTTTTTTTTGTCTAGAATCACTATTACATGCATTCATAATTAATTACTTTGTCAAGTTATCACGCAGTAATTACAAACCGTTGTCATCACCTAGCGTGATTATGTTTTTTTGTTGTTGTTGTTGCCACAATGAAACACAGCATAATTACACACCAGGACAACACATTTAACGCACAGAGCTCTGTCTATGGATTTCCATTAGGGTTTGCAAGCACGACATTTTCCAAACATGTGTTGCACCGTAATTGGTAATCTCCAATCCTGGATTGACCGACTTCAACATTGCCATTTCTGTTGCTCAACATCCACACAACAGCAGGGGAATGGAGATTATTAGCCTCCACTGATGGAATACTCCCCTCAGGAGCGGCTAAATGACGACCCAGTGGACTACTAGTCATGGGACTCACCTTTTAAGGCTTCGCAGTGACTGAGAATAGCTGTCAGACACAGGCTTTGTTTTGGTATCAAGGACCTGGAGCTCATCAGTCCTTGTTAAGCACACTGGCTGGCAAATGAGAGCGCAGGGAGTGATCAATGCAAATTAGCAGGGAGGGCCAGGGGGAGTGGAGTCCTTGGGTGGGTGTAGGGTGGAGGGAGAGGAGGGAGAAATATGCATGCAGGGCAGAAATTGTGAGTGTTTGCAGCAGTAAAAGCTCTGCAGTTGGTGGTGGAGGAAATCATGAGATTCTCATGCAGGTGGATTTTTGCACCAAATGTTCCTATTAATGCCTTTTTTTCTGCTTGCCACATAATACTGGCTACGATTAAATGACGTTTTTTTTTTTTTTAATTCAGCATTGAACTATTCAGAATTTTGTGTTTACATGGAAATAGTAATTCTGAATTGAATTTTACCTGGAATTCGGCTTTATTCAATTCTATTTTAGGTCTGGGGGGTTGGGAAGGGTTCTGATTAGACGTGACGTATTACGTCTATTGGGGAAAAAACACAACAAACCCTTTTTTTTCAGCTACAACATAAAAGACCACATAATAAGAACTGTTTTCATTTTGATTGTAGTTTTGAAGTAGCAGCTCGACAATGACATACGGTTTCAATTCCGTGTCCGTGTGTACTATATGTGTAATGTGTCTATGTGAATGTCAGCGTGTTTATTCTTCCGTCTATCCACTCTTCATTATATCCATGTCTTCTTAGGCTCTTATTAAATAAATAATCCCGGCTCGAGTCCGGGCGGCCATCCTGGAATATGTCTTCACCAGCGTGCCATCGGGACAGGACAGGCATGCGCAGAATGACCGGAATTAATTAAAAGCGGATTTGAACATTTACAATATCAAGGAATTATTTATCTCGCAATTAAAATTGGAATAAACCACCCACCTACTTTGAATTTAAGTTTTATTCAGAATGACCATTTTAGTTTGAAATTAGGTGTTTCCAAGGTCAGTGTAAGGAGGATTCAACTTTTATTCTGAATTAAAGGAGAATTAAAAGCTCAGTTTCAAGCACAATATGATAGTTGAAAATGTTACGGTTGTGATAAAAGCATGAAAAAATAGGATTGGTTGCATCTGAGGGTGCTTTCACATACATTATATAATCCGTAGGATTTGACCTGGTTGAGGCAGTGAATCTGCACTATTGTTGCATTTTAATTTGGTCTGGGTTGCTTTCACACTGCTCTTTGCCAAGTGCACCAAACTTTCTAAACAACGTCAAAGTGAGCAAAATGGTTGATCGCCTATTGGACAGAATACTTCTGCCTGAGTGAAATACTGTCAACATTCCAGCAAAGAAGACAAAGAAGTAAACACCATTTTTATTTACTGCACACGCTAGTCTACATGATGTTTGCGTTTCAACGTCACGTCCTGTTTTTGGTTCCACTTTCAATATTTGGTCCATGGTTACTTCCTTGCATCATGAAAAGCGCACCAGGCTTCGGTTGTGGTGAATAGAGACCCACACTTTACAGCGGACCAGACTTCACTTGAGGTTGCGCCAGATTTTACACCACTTTCACACCACTGCAAACGGACCAGACTATCCCAGGAAACAAAGCCTGGTGCAAGACAAAGAGGCAACAGTAGTCCCTCATTTATCTTGGGGGTTACATTCTAAAAACAACCCGCAATAGGCGAAATTCGCAAAGTAGTCAGCTTTATTTTTTACAATTATTATACATGTTTTAAGGCTGAAAAACCCCTCACCACACACTTTATACACTTTTCTCACATTTCTTTCTTGTTTAAACACTCAAAGTTCAAACCTTTGTAGATGTTAATACATAAACCTGTTTTCAAACATACAGCACTTCAGTCACACTGCTAGTAATCAGACATTGATGCCGAACGCATTCAGAGTCTACGGCAGATGCGTCCGGTGCCGCAGAAGACGCATTCGGTGTGAACGCAGCATTAGCCAATCAGGACGCAGAACACAATGCTCATATGCTGTAAAAAAAAATGCATGCAAAATTGCACTGTAAAAAAAATCCACAAAACACAGAGGCCGCGAAAGGTGAACCGCGTTATAGTGAGGGATAACTGTACGTATAAGCACCGTTACACTAAAATAACATTTTACGCTACAAACTTGTATCTACTTTCTAACGTCAAACGCTTAAAAAAACTCAAAGTGAGCACATCAAATGTTCTTCTATCAATAGGTTGGTTAAGGTAAAGGCCAAAGAACAAAGAACAATCCCTGCTCTTATTGATATTATGTTTAACAGACAAAAGCCCAGGTTTAGAGCGAACACTTAACCCTTGTTGCTTCTTGGATAACCAAGAATAAGTGAGTGCAGTGAATCCTGGTCCAGGGCGGCAAATAAATAAGATTTATAAAATTATACACATTTTATTTCTGGGTGGATCCTTCTGACAAAACAATAATTACAGAGTCTCAGAGCTGTTTTCCTTCAGGCTCCTCACCAGAGGGAGAAAATATAAAAGAAAGATGCCCAACAGGTCAGTTTGTTCAAGGGAAAGAAAACCCTGTGGGTTAACTTTATGACTAATAATGGCAGGGAAAGCAGTTTTCAAACAGCGCCAACGCAATTCCACAAAACAAAGAAACAAAAGAAGGATGTAGGCGTCGGCTAAAATGAGCAAGGAATGAAGAAGTTGCTGTACACCACTTCCTTTTAGGAAACAAACATAAAATGTGAGCACTATACCATGGACTGGTTGGCCACATATGCAACTTTGGTGATGATGTAAGTATTGTGCAACCCTCTACTGCACCAACACATTTTGCAATCTTCCACATATTCAAAGAAAAAACATAAAATACCAAAACAAGACTTATCAACTGAAACATGACAGAAAAGATGCAGGAAGAAGAAAACTGTTTGCTCTAAGTGGAGACAGCATCCAGCAGCAACTTGGCCACACTCACCAAAATTCTAACATATTTGGCAAGATCAGCCTGTCGCAGATTTACTCGCTCAGTTGAGCAGTGCAAGGAGAAGATTGAAGAGGTCAGAGCTATATTAGTTAAAGTGAGGAAAACTTCAGGTGAAGTCTGGGTTCTCGTCTGAGATGTTCCTCTGCTGGAAGTTGACCTCTGTTCACAAACTACCCAACATGCAACTCCACATGGGATATCTGGTGTTCCTCTTTCATTGCCAGCCAGCGTTTTTACTCTGAGGATCGCTCTGTTGGTGCAGCGTGGATGCACGAGCAGGAACTGCATCAATCACCTCACATGCAAGGTCCACAATGAAAGGTCAACCCTGGGACTTCTTTTTAACATTAGGCTAAAGTGCTAAACCACAATGCTTCCGCTAGGCATAGCAATATTAACCATAAGCTCATTGGCCCCGTTTACACGAGAGCTTTAAGTCCCCTTTAATTCAAAATGAAAGTGAAATTCTCTTTAAATTATCCTTTTAAACACTTAACCCTCCTCAACCCCCAGTTTTTTATGTAAACCTCAATTCAGAATTACTATTACCATGTAAACACAAAGCAGAACACTTTAATTCCAAATAATTTATTTCAGAGGAATAAAATCTAAATTAAAAAAAACATGTAACTGCGGCAAGTCTTTAAAGGTGGGGTACTCGAATTATTTTCTTTAATTAAAAAAAAGATTCTTCATCATATAGTATATCGTAAAAGTAATCATTTCTGAAAAATTTGTATGTCTGTGCGCCGTCTGTGCCTTATAATTAAGTATTTTAGTTAATAAAACCCCGGAAGACAAAATCTTGGCGGTCACCCCCTCCAACGCCAAGGAGGGGTGAGCAGAGCCCATGAAGGAGCCTCCTCATTGGCTGTCAGAGGAAGAAAAAGATGTTTGGATGCAACTTCAGACTGTCAACCTATGCGTGTGCATGTCCATCGCTCGTGCGCGACTTCGTGCACTTCCAGAGGTAGAAACTGGGAGGGATTGTCAGAGTGGGGGACGGGATTTACGGTTCAAATTCAGCCATGCCCCTCTGTCATGGGTTAAGATTCAGGTAGTTCAGCTTTAAGTTGTGACCAGTTTGAAGAAGAGGAAAACCAAAGCAATATTTTTCACACACTGGTTCCAAACCTTTGGTCTGATCCCATCACTCCAACGTCCTGATACTGACGCCACATGACTGATCTCCGGCAGTTTTTGCCGACACTTCATTACAGAGCAGTCAACATCTGTACATTCGAAACAGAAACGTTTGGATTCAGCCGTGAGCCGTCAGAGAAAAACGTGAATGACTTCTACGGATTATCACCTCTCTAGTTTTAAAATGCAATTTGTTTTCTGTCAGAAAATAGAAAAACAAGCATGGTGGAGAGTGGGAAGTCACGGGCTTATTAGAATGCAAATGTGCTCCGGGCCTCAGACTTCGCGCGGCGTTATCTGCTGTGATCGTCGGAGAAAAAGTCACCGCTGTGACTCATTCAGGGAAACGTGACATTTAGGATTGTTCGTCAACTTCTCAGCTGTGAAAGCCTTTCACGCTCAATTCAGGATGCTGAGCGCAGTCGGCTCTGTCCGTTAAGAAGGAAATCCTATCCTGCGGTCACATATCAGTGACCTATATGTGGGAAGACCAAGAAAAGCAAAAATAAGTGGAGATATTATTCCTATATTTTTTTCTTTACAGGAGTGCTGTGACAAACCTCCATCAATGTGTTCAATGCATTTCTTTCCAGCTCATGTGAATATTTCTCCGCCATTAAAGTGTGTGAGAGATATCCATAAACCCCCCCCCCCCCCACCCCCCCCCACCTACCCCAACGATGGTTTGTGCTGCATAATTTACCTCCATCTGTGAAAAATGTGAAGCTTTCAGTGAAGAAATGCATTAGTAACCTCGTCTCCTGTGTTCATGGTGACACTTTTCTCGACTCGAAATAGGAGGTCTAACAATTTCTGCACCGCAACAGACGGAAAGTTATTTATGTTTCAAACATCCTCTATGAGAAAATCATTGTCTAAATGATTATTAGGATGATGATTATTTCCTAAATATTTTCTATAATATTATCTGAGAAGAGCTGAGAATATTCTGGTTATTATTTATTTTATTGTTGTTTTTCACTTTGACTGTTTTTATGCAAATTTTTACATTTCATATTTTAGAAATTATTTACTTTGTTTTGTTTTTTAAATCTTTGACTCTTTCCTTATTTTTCAAAATAACCTCTGTCTATAAACCTTTTTTTTTTAAATTTTTTTTTAATAATTTTACCTTTTGTCAATCACTTCAGTAACATCCTGTAAAGCACTTTGGACAACAACTAAATTTGTTTGAAGGGTACTGTATAAATAAAGTTTAATTGATTTTTTTTTTAAACGATGGCTTGAACACTATGTCACACCTCTGTCATACAGCCTATAAAGTGTCTTTACAGCAGCTAACAATGACATAACAGAAGTAATCAAAAGTCAATCGCCAAATAAATTGTTTACCAGTTACAGGGAAACATGAACATATAACATCACTTTTATTTTTAATAATTTCACATTAATGTCAGTATTGTCACTGTGACTGTTTTTGTGTTTTTATTTAGCATGACGTCATTTGTTAACCATCACAGATTTACCCACAGATGGCTGCAGTGTTTGGCAGAAGAGACGTTGGCAAAACGTTTCCATAGCAGGAATTTTCCTACTAGTTTCACACATGTTTGTCTGCACGGATTAATTTTAGTATATATTAACTGTTTGTAATTGGCTGACGGTGTGAAGAAAACAATACAAGGAATGTAACTTAGTGAATACATTTTTGATTCTGGTTGAATAACCAGGGATGGAAGTGATATTTCCAAAGATGCTGAAAAATAAACTTTTTAGAGATAGTTAGAAAAAAAATTGTGGATACTGTGGTAAATAAAGGACAAACAGTCTTAAAGTCTTTGTGAAGATGCATTTCTCATTATTCTATGACTGATTTGAGACCCATCAAATGTGGAGGAAAAAGTAAATAGCACAAAGCAGCAAATAGGAGGTTTTAATAGTGAGGCCAAAAGTTGTAATGATCTTTGCTAAACAACAAATGCAGGCAGACTTTCTGCAGGAAAAGCTACACTAATTAAAGTCGTAGCATTTCTTCAGTGCGAGAGTGGGAATCTGCGCTGACGGCCATTTAATGAGATTTGCTGGTGAGTGGACTGGTGACTTTGCAGCAAAATGTTGGGCTTTTTTTTTTTTGGTGCACTGACCTAAGCTCATTATCGTTCATTGGGAGAAGACTTGGTGTCGCCGTGACCTGGTGGCCTGATTCATTAGCCTGTCGTCTCCCTCAGGAAAGAGCCACACGTTCAAGGTGATGATGAGGGACGATGAAGGAGAGAAAGAGGAAATGTGCTGTTTTCATGTTTTCATGCAAAAGGCTCTTTAAATCGAGAACATTCAGTGGCTGAAAAATGTGATGCAAGCACTATAATCAGGTGTGAAATGTGCCCCTGACAGGCCTGTGTTTAACACTCTTTCAACACAATGGATTCTACAAATGACATAAACGGGAATAATCCAGCTCGGGGCTTTAAGCAGTCCTGTATGGAAGTGTAATTACATCAGTGTCTCCATACGAGGCAGCACAGCAGGCCGTGGCGAGCCCGACGTATCATCTCTCAGCGGCGCTAAATTAGCTTTTGGAAGTGTCATGTCAGAGTTGTTGGACTCGTTCCCCCCTCCTTCTTTCTTCTTCTCCTCCTTTGGATCTGTCAGCTCCCATATCTCTGTGGCCGTGTCGGAGCAGGCCTCTAACCTACACCTTCTCTTTTCGTGGCAGCTCATCAGATCCCTTCCTCTCGCACCCATCTATTCCACATTTCACTGCTCATTTTCTCCAAGTCCTTTCTAACGTGAGCTATAGGAGTGAGCATGTGACCTGCACTCACTGCCCTACGACGTACTTTCCAGCTCTAAACTACTGGTCTATTTATTAAGTTCCTCTTTGGTTCTTTGTTCAGTTTTTTACTTTCCTCTGACTTTGAGTTTACAGAATGAGACTCCTGTATTTTTTCTGCCAAGTCTTACTTTCTATCAATTGTGGACAATTAGACTCAAACCAATGTTAATCAGAATCTTAAAAGCTTTATTCAGCAAGTACATTTTAAAAAGCTGTACAAGGAATTTAACTTAGTGGTGGTTGCGAAAAAAACAAAACAAAAAAGCAATGTAATACTAATAATAACTAATACCCCAGTACCCAGTACCCCATAGATAATCTATGGGGTACTGTCAAGGGGAAGGTGAGAGACACCAGACCCAACAATGCAGATCACCTGAAGGCAGTGTATATCGCTAAAATGCGCTCAAAAAGCACCCCTGCCACCAATTCTGGAGACCACAAGAACCATTTTCTCATTTCTTATATATATATATATATATATATATATATATATATATATATATATATATATACATATATATATATATATATATATACATATATATATATATATACATACATATATATATATATATACATATATATATATATATATATACATGTGTTTTGTTCTACATTGGGGAGGAGTATCTGATTTTTTTCTGGTGCTGGCCACAGGCCTATATCTAACCCCACTCGATCCCTCCACCTAACCCAAAAAATTCCACCATAGCTTCAACAGTGTCATAATTTAGTGAAAGGTGTCATAATTTACCACACTTAATGACACCCTTCATGATACCTTATTCATGCTAATGACAGCGTAATGTCAACCAAATATATACAAATTCAAGTAAAGCGTTATCAATTTCTCTTTCTTTGATAGCGATACGTCATATGTACCTGTGCAGTTTTCTACCCCATACAACAGGCATTCATTCTCCATCACTTAGTCCCAGTTCTGACTTATATTTATTCAACATGCTTGGGTTAAGTGTGCAGGAATCGCCACACTACCAGGGAGGAAAAAGAAAAGGTTTTTCCATGTGGGTATCGCTTCTCTTCCCAGTGTCCGGATCAAATGTGGAATAAATCATCCAGCAGAGGGGAGAATGTGGCATATGACTAAAGGGAATGGGGAAGCTGGTGAGAGTAATGCAGACTGTGACGATTAGAGGAATGAAGAGGACCAACACTGGGCAGAAAAAAACACATTGGTGAATAAGAAAACCCAAAGCAAACATTCAAATGACTTCTTGTCTTCCTCTGAATTAAAAGGTTTGAACAATTGAGTGACATTGTACCAGCTTTCTTTGCATATGTAGGTGTTTTCTAATTAAATTCTCAGAAAGTACTTCAAAAATAGGAATCCTCAATAGAAATGACAGCAGAAAGCACAGAGGCCATTAAAATATTCATACATGAGAGAGTATAGGATGTCATACGAGATCAATATTTAAGTCACGCATCAGAGTGCATCCTGTATGGCAATGGAGTGGCTGTGTTAGTGCTCGTGTCTGATTCCAGGTGAGGTGCCTTTATAATGGCCACTCAAACGTGTGGCACGCTGCTGCCTCTCCTCCTGCCAGCCGCTGATGAGTCACACCGACACAGCCGTGCAGCTCAATTACCCGCCGACAACAAACAGAGGCGTGAAGAGGCGCCGTTTGATGATCCCGAGGAGGAACACGGCGTCTCGTTGAGCCCTCCAGTAGCTTCATAATTTGTCTGTACATTCTTCCTGATCAGTGCAGTCCAAGCCAGCTCCACTGTTCACTTTGTGTCAGCACTAATTTGTAGGGTTTAATGACTGAATACAAGCAATAACAAATCATTCAACATGGAGGCTTGGTTGGTGATGCTGCCTCAGTTTTGATACTGGCCAGGATTCGTATTCATCCATTCATTTTCAAATCTGCTTTGTCCTATTTCAGGGTTGCAGGCGTCGGCCGGTGCCTATCTCTGGCACACTGGGCGTTAGGCGGGGGTGCACCCTGGACAGGGAGCCAGTCCATCACAGGGCAACATACACACAGACAAACAACCAGTAACACTCACATTCATTCCTACAGATTGTGGGAGGTAACTGGAGGAAACCCATGCAGCACAAGGAGAACATTCAAACTCCACATATCAAGGACCCAAGTGTCCACCCCAGGGCTTGAACCCAGGACCTTCTTGTTGTGACACGGACATGCTAACCACTCAGACACCGTGCGCCCAATGGTGCTGCAACCCGGGAGATAGGACGACATTTGTATTTATTCTAATTAAAAAAAAAAAAGGTTTGAATTTAAAACAATGAATCATTGGACATGTTTTACCATCACGCAAGAATGAGCATAATCTCACCCTTAAAATTTCAAGGCATCACTTTTTCTATCCTACAAAAAAAAAAAAATCATTAAAATATTCGGTAAGTGCTAAACAAGGTGTAGTTTGCCAATAATTAATAATTAAATATATTTCTTTTCCAGCCAAACCCCGGTTTTTTTAATTCCCAATTTCTGTTTAGCATGTTGATGTCACAATGTATGTACTGCATATATACAGTATATGTAAATATGAACAACGCTTAAACTCTCGCCTGCAGAACTGCCTTTCTAAAATATTCACATATACTGGTAAATCAGAGTACAAGTTAGAATAGAAAACTTGTTTTTGGACCCATATATCCCTCTGGGGAGTGGTGGCGAAATATGTTTGTCATCCCCACTGTATACATAATATTTTGATAAGCGTTACGACATGACTATTGTTGTAATTTGTGCGATATAAATAAAGTTGAATTAAAAAAAAATTGTAATCAGAGCGTCACCGGTTTGAATCCTACCTGGGCCATCACTGTGGGATGTTGTGCAAAGTCCCCTAATGCCAACTGCTCATATTGAACGTCGCCTTGGCTTAAAGTATCGACTAAATTACATTTAAATCTTGTGTAATTGTAATCTAACGGACACTTGGCAGGTAGTAATCTCCTCATCCAGGTTAACCTGAGCATTGAAACCCATAGCGAGGGAAGAGGTCTTCCGTACGCCACGTCTCCAGTGACGTGCCGTGAGCACTAGGATTAGACAGGCAGGGCGTTGCAAATCAAGCCCACCAATGTCAACACCAATGACAATTCCATATGTTTCTGCTGGCAAGTGTTAATCTAACAAAATCAACATCGTAAAACACCATTAAAGAAACACAAACAATTATTTAATATAGCCTCCATACTCTCCCAACAAGATAAATCTCATGACACGGCAGCGCATCCGTTGTTTGTGTTGGAAAAACAGAAACACAGAGAAAATGACAACAACTCGGAACAGCCTCAGTGAGGAGCATCCACAAAGACACTCCTTCCTTCTGTACCATTCTCTGTGGAAAGTACAAAACATTTTCTGACCTTTCCTTTGCTGAAGGTCTTGCAGCTCAGATGTTGGTCTCCCATCTTCCTTTTTCCTCAAAATAAGGTTTCTCTATCGCCTCTAGCGCTGTCATCCTGCCCGCTAGCTAGAGAATGCAGCAGCAGTGGCCACGCTTTATCAATTCACTAATGCACTCTGAAGGTACGTATAGCATTTAGCATATATGTCACTACACGCGGGCAAAGCAGATTTAATTCCTCTACATTATAATAGCATCACATTTAACCAAAAGAATGCACTACATATAGTATTAACTTATGATGACAAAGGCAAACATGGGGACATTAAAAAAAAAAAAAAATCATATATGGTAATTTTCCAAGTGATGGGACAAAACTGTGCAATGTTTTTCAACAAGATACAAAATCTTACATTAAGATGACAATGAAAAATAATTAGTAGAAACACTATTCAGGGTGCGTTATGTTATTTAGCAACCACATGAAAAATGGTGACTTCATGATATTAACTCTGCATTTGACACAAAGAAGATATTAAACTTGTTTTATAGCAGTGAGTCAGAGGCATTGCCTTCATTATGTGAGATGTTCTCACGTTCATTTTGTCACATTCATTTTGTTTACTGTTAAAGGTGTGAAGGTGTCTTCCACTAACACCAAAAGGGTGCTGAGTGTTGAGTCATATATGGTATCAAATTCAAGTAGGCAGACCTGACAAAATAAACAGCCCACACTTTAATTAACACTCCTGAAGAAAAGACGACGACTCAATATTTATCATGTCTCGCCCATGAGACCCCTCACCAGCTCCCCCTGCAAGACGTAGTGCTAACTACCTGGGGGCCGACAGGAGCGCGGCTCCAAAATGATGAGATGTTAGGTTAGATTGTTTTTTAAATTTCCCTCTATGCCTCCGCTAACACGAAGCAATCACAAAGGAAACACGAACACGCACATGGCCATTTGGTGATTGGCTCTAGATTACGTACTGATGAAAGGAACAAGAAATAAGGACAAACAGATTGGAGTCGATTGCTTTAGAGATGTTTTCAGTTTCACCTTATCGTGCAATCAGGACTTGAGCTGGTAGGAATGTAGAGATCCACTTCCTGTTTACATGATCATAATCTGAATAAATCATGACACCGTTACTCTTGTAAAGTTAAGCTTTCCACCGGAGATGTTTCTGAAGAAAAAGGACAAGAACATCATCTCCAACTGGGAGCAAAATTTAACATCTTCAATGAAAATGTTTTACACGTCATCTGGACACTTTGTCTTCTGTATTTTCCAGCTCACGCCTTTCACCCTCCAATTTACCATGGTTACAGGCACATCTCTGCTCTGTTTAATCGTCTCTAAAATGATGCTATGAAGGTGAAAGCCCAGTCAGGTCATTTGAATCATTTGATTATGGCACATTTTTTTAACCTGCACAGCTCTTAATCCTGCAGCGAAGAATCCTAATGAGGCAGGTACTTGCCTTGTTGTGCTTTTTCGATAACCACGGAGGGGACGGAGGAAACCTTTAGATTTGATTTGGTTCGGGGGAGAGGAATCGCACGCTGATCTACCCTGAACACTTTGGGGCATTATTTCCAAATAGTCGCAGTGGCCCCCAGCTGTTTCGCTCATGTACTGCGATAACTCAGGCAATTAATGAGACAATGTGACCCTGACAGATAGCGTGGGGGATTCATTCTCATCCGTTATCTGTGTACTTCTGAAATGGAGCTTACATCGCTCACAGAAGCTTCCAATTCAAACTTTTCAACACTTCAAGTCCCCAAATAGAGGAACTACTGACAGAAGAATGGAAAAGTGGGCTTTTCAGAAGTGAATTAGGTTTTGGGTGATGGCATTAAGTGCACACTTTCCAGATGTAAAATTGGGGCATGACCATTTTATGAAGGGGGAGATAGGCTCTTTCAATATCACTCAGGAAGTGCGTTAGTCAATCCGAGCCTATGGGCACTGCAGTGAGATCGTTTTCTCTCCTTTCATCCCACAATTCCCTCGCAATAATTGAATGATTTCAGTCTCTGCCATGAAGAAATGTCCTTTTCATTTCTGTGAAAAAATGTACCATTGAATTTGTTTCTGTGCGGTTTGGAATATCTGAACGTTCTGAGCCTTAAACTCTCCTCTTAACTGTCTGTGCTCAGATGGAAATGCTTCCCTGATTGTTTTCTTTTGAAATAATGTTGTATATTTAGTGAAAACCGCTAGCTCATACAAGCTATTAGTATTTGCAGAGGCCATGGGCTTTCAATTGAAGAGGAGATCTATATTTTTGTATTAATCTTTACATCAGAGATGGGCAACTGTTATCACAGTGGGGCCACAAAAATGTGATTGCCTGATTCAAGAGCCACATTATCAACATTCATACCAGTATTAAGAATATTGACAAATCTGAGCATTAACATGAAAAAACAAAGGGTCATTTTTGTTTTTGGAGTCATTTTGTTTTTTTATCTGTAATTTTGGGAATTTCTGCCGGTCATGTGTATTTGCTATTTGTTGTGTGTTATATTTGCATTTTGTTTGTTGTCAATCTGTGCCTTTTTTATTTATTATTTTGTGCAATTGTTGTTTTGTGTGTTCAGGTGGTTGTTGTTGCATCTGATGTCCTTTTGTGTGTATTATGAGTTTTTTGTGTATTTTTGGAATCTCTTGTGTTTTTGTCGTCATTTCTTGTATTTTTATTGACATTCTCTTATCACTTCCAATTTCTTGAATTACAATTTTTGGTAGATTTGTCAGAATTAGACCAATTTAGACTAAACCTATTCAAATCTATTTTATGCCATATTCTGCATAATTCCCTTAGTGTTTTGCAGTCCTGTATAACATTTAGAAGTATTTCTATTTTCATTTCTATCATGATAACGTTGTCCTATCCTGTCCATTCTATCACAAATCATGGGATAAAATTTGCCATTGAACCACATACACATTAAAGCATGTAATTTCATTCAGCAATAAAAGCAACTTTACACTGTTTGTTTTATCACCAACACATAAATATTATGTTAGCCAATAATGAAAGTCAGATAGAATTCCCCAACTATATCTTTTATGGAAAATTCTCTATTTACGGCCAATAAGCTGCATTAAATCCTCATGTGTATCCGGCAACAGTCCAGTAAAATATCTTGAGTTGTAAGAATGCTAATAAATATTGAATACATAATCAGGCAAACCCAAACCCAGTACGTTTGAACTGAGTTCTACATCTAACGGATATTTTAAAGGTGGATAATTTTTCCTCCAGAGAATTCCATAGCCAATGTTGAATGTCTGCTAAGGGAACAGATGGACAGCACGCCTCTTGTTCTTTTTTTTTTTTTTTTTTTTTTTTTTTTTTTTAAGAGCCATCACTTCAGAAGCTCAGCAAACAGCAGGTTCTCTCACTAAGTTGATTTCTTTTCATTGTGAAGTCAAAGAGTGAGACATTTTACTGAAACGTTCATATCCCACAGGGCTTGTTCCATGAAGACACTGGCACAGCTGAGAAAGGAAAACACTTCTAAACTAAATTTAGTCTGGGTAAACATCTAGGCTTTCTCAGAAAGTCACAGTTACGCCTGCAGAAGTGTTTTGTTTACCACGAGAAGAGGAAAAAGTCGACAAAAGGATATCGTTTGGATTTTATCAGACTGAACAGTATTTTCTCTCACAATTGAAAAAAACATTAACAAGTCTTTGTATTTGGTGAAAGAAAACCTGGCTGAAAAACCTAATGGAACAACTGACTTTGTTTAACAATTACCAAATTAATCTAGATTTGAACCAGCTCAAACTTAGGTCTCTGAATCTTTAAAAAATATATATTTCGGGAAATCTGAGTGTCCATGGAAAGGGGCGTTGCTTTACGTTACCTTTGTATATAACGTATGCACATTTCTACAGCTTTTCTGTAACTGGAGCAAGAGTTAAAAAACCTTGGAATAGTTCTTGATTCTACTCTCACGTTCAAAAGTCATGTCAAGAACATTTCTAAAACAATTAAATTCAGTCTTCATAACTTCAGATATTTTGGTTCATCAATGACATTTCAGGCAGCTGGAATGTTGGACTTGCACCACCGCCATTAAGGGAGTTCATAAAACTGAAATCATCTTCTGGCAGAGCCACTCGATCTACGGTTAGATGAGACTGAAGTACCCAACAGAATCAGAATCAGTTGAAAACTAGCTTTGCAGCTAATACTGACAAATTTATATAAATGTTCATTAATGTGTACTGTCCCTGTTAAATAAAATAATAAATAAATAATTGCTTTTTCTGGCATTTCATAGAGGTGTTGGGAAACTGCGTCCTCTTTAGTCTCATTGTCTGATTTCACACATTTTTGCACAGGGTTCTAGGGATTGACATATGAGCAGCGTGCCCAACTTACAGTATTTGTACACCTTCTTTATACAGCACAATATTTTTGTGCATACTATGATGTCTGAATTAAAGTGGACATCTTATTTCAAGCAAGTCTTTGTACACGAAACCCCTGATCTTATAGAAACAACCTAGTAGAAATAACAATCAACAGATATCCATGGGGTTTTAGTGTCTCGTTTTACATATCGAAGATAGAAAACCCGCAACAAGAACTAGGGGGTGTCCCCTCCCCATCCAACATCGATATCTGAAGATATCACAAAAAAAAAAATGACTTTCATATTATATCGGCCAAAAAGTTCAATATAAGCACTCAAGCAGCACTTTTATTAAATGGGTCAGTTTTTCTCGTACCTACTGTTGCTGACTATTGTTCTCTGTTCAAGTAATACCTCTCCATCAAGAATTTTCTAATATTTCACACTATAAAAGTAATAAAAGCATGTATGTGTAAGATCAATATGGGTATCAGGACAACCCTTATAGGCAATATAATGTAATTAATGTGTCAACAAGTTTGAAGCTGAGAAAAATCTAGAGAAAATTGTAAAGATTGCGAGAACCCAGTTTCTCCTTTATACAGGTCACCTTTTTTTATGCTGGAATAGCAGAAATCCCAGTTTTGCTGCATAAAGTCAGCCAAGGTGAAGATTTTACCTAAAAATGCATGGGGGTGCATTTGTCGACCTCTCTTCTGTGCGCCAGTGGAACAAAATTGGATCCCGAGGTGCACAAATCTGTCTAATAAAGCAGATAAATCTAACAACAAATCCAAGAGAAACAACCATGTCAACACATGCTTGTGTCATGCTTTAAGGTATATAAAAAAAAAAAAAAAAAAAAAAAAGAACTAACCTGTTATGAACAAAAGAAAGCAAATGCTAACCATGTTGGTTTGAGATATTTTGAAAGAGCACTTTGATAAACAGATACAATGTGTTGATTAGGATACTACTTGTGCTAAAAATACTTTTATTTGGTTTTCCAAATGTTTACAATGGTCTGGGTTTTGTCTGGTTGTGCGGAAAAACCATCATAGCTGTAGATGATAGATACTATAGATGACACGATAAAGCTGCAGTATGACAGACTATTAAAGTGATGTCAGCGCATGCGATATTGATCTCATAAAAGCTGTCTTTCTCTGTATCTCACAGACAGAAGAGAAACGTTTCATTAAATTATTCCCAGGGGAAAACATTTAAAATTGACTAAATGGATTTTTTTTTTCCTTTGACAAACAAACCACTGAAAAAAGGTCAGAGAGGGTGTTCCAGTTAAACTGCATTTTAGCACTAATTGCAGGAATTTACCAGTGGTGGACGGAGAATAATGAGACACCCATCATGTCTGTGGGCAAGACAACAAATGTAAGTACAGTATAGCAGTGGCTCAAATCTGACCTAAGGGAAGTTTTTGCTTGAGATTCTGTTTGGTCATGAACATCCCAGAATCCACTGCATCAATCAAGCCAACAGTTTGCCAACCAATGTTGAATTTTCAGCGGGATTTATAAATATTCCTTATTAGGCAAACAAAAAATAGAAGAAAGAAAATAAGGCCGGTTACCATTGAGAGCATGTGTGTGAAAACCCAAAAAGGTCCTGGACAGGTCCCCAGTTATCGCATCTTATATCCTGACTAGTGTTGACAGCTGTTTAGTTAAATGATTTTTTTTTTTTTTTTTACACCCATAGTTTACTTTTTCCTTATAAAACAAGTTCAAAAGCACCCAAACACTAAATATATGTCATCCTTAAAAGTCATAATTAGGTTGTTAGAAGGACACAAGGCCAAATTTGTGTTGCATCTTTTTTGCAGAATCATGATTTAAAAGACTGCAACTATATATCAATTCACTATCCATTATTGTTTTCAGACAGTAATGGAAATGTGTCCTTGACTTTTTTAGCTTGGTAATTATAGCACAGGGGCCACCTTTCTTGTTGCGTACCCAATCCCATCAATTCTTTTTACTTTGTCTAAGTTTGTCTAAGTTTATTTATTTATAACAATCTTTGTGTTGCAGAAAGTCGTCACAGATGTTCATTGCAGATGTTCAGTAGAGGAAATCAGGAAGGGATTGTTGTCTGTGCTGACTGCTTGTTTTCCAAGTAAGCAAATTAAAGTGATTTGATTTAGTGAGACCATGATGCTAGATGAGCCTGTAATCACAGTTACGTTTCTATTGTAAAGTGAGACGTACTGTACTACCCAACGACAGCAAAGCCCTTTATTGTGGATGTGAGTTGCTTGAGATTAAGACGTATTCACTTACCTTGGCAGCATTTAGAGCGCAGACTACGCAGCCGGTAAAGAGATCAACGTGCTTTGCTGTACCTCGTCTGAGCAATGCAGCGTATGAAGATCCGGATCTACAAGAACAACAACAAGTTAGTCCTAGTTATAAGCCAGAGTTTTGGAAAGTGGTACAAAGTGACATAAGGAAGGTAGAGCTTTGTCTGAGAAAGACGTGACAACATTTGTTCATACAAGGGGCTCTACTAAGAAAGCAGCAATAGAAAAGTACAAGATATCAGATAGTGGAGTGGTCGGTGAGATGGCTCGGACACAGATTCTCAAGGTTGTCCTAAAAAGCATAAAAACCTTTTTAAGAAACCAGTCGACCAAAGACTACATGCAGGAGGATTACCTTGGAACTGCCAGAGAGGACCGTTTGTTCCACAGAAACCTTTGTAAGAAAATGTCAAGATTGTCCAAGCTATTTTGCAAAGCGAGTGAAAACATTTTCTAAAAAAGTAATGCAGCAATAGCTTAGAACAGGGGTCACCAACCTTTCTGAAACTGTTTAGCTACTTCAGAGTTACTGAATAATCCAAAGGGCTACCAGTTTGATACACACTGAAATACTACTATAATTTCTCAGTTTCACTTTGATTAGAGGGAATGATAATGAAGGAAGACTCAGTAATAGTCGTAACTTATAAATTCAACATGCAACACTTTATTTCTCTTAATTTATGCCACTGTTTTATATTTAAGTTGACACTTTTGAAACATTTCATAGGAATCATCATACTTCCCATTTTACTTGCCTATAACTATTTTTTTTCTAACCAATAGAATTACGTAAGATTTTATAACCAAATCTGCAGCATTTTTATTAAAATATCCTTTCTGCGATACATGCTCACATTTTTCAAAAGCGCAACAGTATTTAGCTTTAGTAAGGCTCTGACAAAATCTGCTATTTGATTACTTTGTGAGTTTGAAGCTTGGCAGGTAGATCAGATTTAGACAGAGTTCACTGGTGACTAGTGCTGCTGTTAGAACAGGCCTGAGGGCACCTCACATGGTCTGTGTGTCCAACCTAAGGCCCGCGGGCACCGTGTTGGTGACCCCTGATCTATAATTTCAGATATGTGTAGTTTCCATTTTATACAGACACAAACTTCACATTTTCACTAGATTTTCAGTCTGCATATTAGCGTCACTGTGTTTTAGGGAAGCTTTGTGTTGGCTCGCCTACATCAGAGTATTTTATCTCCACTGTACGAAGCAGATAGCTCGATCCAAAGAGCTAGTAACTGTCGGTTGTGCTAGCTCTAACAGGAATCCACAATACTTCCTACACTGTTACTTTCATTTTTCTGTTCCTGAGCTGCTGTCATCCTCAAAGCATGCAAGTCACCGCCGCACACTCACTCAGAATTTTCTTTGGTTTTGCCTTTCAGCACAAAGTGTATCCTCCCCATTCTCTCAGGGTAGAAATCCAACCAAATTACCAAATCTATTTTGCACCATTTACAGATGTTCTCTACATTTAATCACTCCAGCTGCGCCCTGTTCCTTCTTGTAATCTGGCAACGCTTAATGTTAGCCCTATTGGCATGGGACTAATGTTATGCAGAGAGCCCGTTTGATTAATGAAAGGACTCCACAATCTGTAAAGCTACACTGAGAGCAATCTGGAGCCATTTTTCAAATACTTTTCTGGAAAAAAAAAAACCCTACTTAAGGAACAAACCTAATATAATTTCTCCTCTACATTTATTAACCTGTAATTTTTTGCTGACATTAACTTTGCAAACCCATGATGAAATTATGGTAGGGTATATCTTTAATTTTTTTTGTTTTTTAAGGACTAGCGAGGCACCGTTAATATTTCTAAATGTGTACAGAAGGTAAATGGAAACCAGTTTTGCATGAAACTTTCCTTTCTTCGTGCCCTATTGGTTGTCCATGCATCATCGTCCTTAATTAACTTGATATAGTCCATAGTTTTAGATATTTGTCCATGCGACTCACTAGTACGAGATAAATAAACTTGGGGCCTAATTTTGTGTTTTCCAGAACACAAAGATGAAAAAAACACACAAAATGACAAAAAAGAGAAATAAATACTGACTACAAAACAAAAAAAACAAAAAAAAATCACTCAAAACAAAGACCCAAGAACAACACAACTTAAACAAATGTACACAAAATGACAAAGAAATAATTAAAATGAGTCTAAAAACCACACAAATAAACAAATGTAAAAAAAAAATACACAGAATACATTAAAGGTCTATACTATGAAGCTAGATAATTATATCCTGGATTAATCTCCGTTAGCAGGCTGCATCTAACCAAACATTGTCTGTCAGACAGAAGCTGTCCTATGAATCTTGATTACAACTCGCTAAATTAAGCGTGTTGATTTCAGCCTGGCTACGTGCGTGCTCTTGTGACAGAGGAAGAGATTACAGCATCGGACCAATCACAATCACGGAGAAATTGTGGAGAGCAATTTACGTCACAATTGACGAATAATTCTTTAAAAATATGAACAATTAAACTTGATAATTTAGACCAAAATGCAGGAATGGTCGAGTGTTAATGCTTAAATTATGAATGGAGAATAAACACTGATCAGTTTCACTTTCTTTTACCTTGTCCTTGGCTTTGATGCTGCATTCATACAGATCAGCCTAAATCATAAGTTGGAATATATTTATATTTTATATTATCTTACAGGACTGAGGCTCTTTGCATCATCACAGAATACATGAATTCATTAATTGGTCAGTTTATCAGATAAAAATCTATACATTTCCTGTTGGATGTCATCGGTAAATGAAAGGATTGCATATATGTCTAAATATTCTCTCCTGTCAGCGTAACATCAGATCCACACAGTGACACGTCCACACAATTATCTTCTTTTTATTGGTGGTTTTCTAAGAGATTTGACTGGTCAGGAGGCGGGACTTCAGCACTCGCTCAGATCCTAACCAGAACAAAACCGGGTCCCGACCAGCTTAGTCGTTCAGCCTAAGTTACCGTGGTGATTTAGCTCCGTAAGACGTTAGCCAGCTTCGTAGGACAGCACACACTGATTAAATCCTGGAAGTTAGCACGATAAGAGTTAATCTAGCTTTGTAGTAAAGGCCCTAAGAGTATACACAAAACAAAAATACACATGACTGACAAAATATCACTAAATGAGTCCAAAAACATTAAGTGTTAATGTGAAATTAAGTGTTGTGTTTTTATTTCTAGTTGTTATTTGCTGTATTAATGATCAGATTGGTCATTATTCTGACACCAGGGCCCTCAGATCAAATAAAGAAATAACTTTTGTGGCCCCCCACTATATAACACTTGCCCATCACTGCTATAGATACATAGAGAATGTGTCTGAGTAAGTTGTTTGTGCAACTTTTGTGATATGAAATATTTTGTCTGCTCAGTTTTAACTCTCTGCTCTGGAAATGTCCATCACATTAAAACATTCTGAATTAAAGTGTCCTACTTCGTGTTTACATGGAAATAGTGATTCCCGAACTGAGGTTTACATGGAAAACTGGTTTATTTGGCTTTAGTTAATTCCGCTTTAGGTCTGGGGGCTGGGGAAGCTCTGATTGGACATGACGTATCACGTTGATCACGTCTATTGGGAAAAACACAACAAACCTTTTATTGTCAGCTGTAACACAGAAGACCACACACGAGAACTGTTTTCACCTTTGATTTGAATTTGATTGTAGTTTTGAAGCTGCAGCTTGACAATAAAACACTTTGGTCCACGAAGCAGAAGAGATGGGAACTAATCACCAGTAAAATAAAGCCCAGTAAAATTCCGGAAACAAAAACCAGGAATAAATAGTTGCTTCCTCATAAAGATAGTAGCTCTACCAACCGTTACAATGATTAACTTGGTGGTATTACAGCCTGTGCAGCAGTATGGGGACGCATTTATTCAGTCTCCGGGTCTTTGCATCACCCGTCCGATGAAGCCCATTCCGTTTGTCGATCTCCATGTGTGTGATAAGTACGTGTATCCATGTTAGTGTCCGCATGTTTATGCCTCTGTTCATCCACTCTTCATTATATCCATGTCTTTTAAGGCTCTTATTAAATAGTGTTAGCTCTATTCCGTGATGCCATGTTGGATTATGTCGTCACCCTGCGCGTCATCTCTGCAAGTCGCACATGCGCAGAACAACCGGAATTAAATTATAGCGGAATTAAGCGTTAACGGTTTACAAGAAAGTAGAATTATTTAATTCTTATTCGGAATTAAGTTTAATTTGGAATTAAATCAGCATTCGGAAGTAAGTGTTTACAAGGTCAGGTTGAAGCGGAATTAACTTTTATTCCACTTTAAAGAGGAATTAAAGCTCCCATGTAAACATGGCCACTGTGGTGTCTGTTTCTGAATATGTGCAGCCTCAAGTCTCTCGCTCCATTCTGGCCTTTGTTTAGAGCCATGCTCACCATGTTGTATGTATAGCCCCTCCCCTCTGCTCAACTACCCACTTCAAAGAGCCTGTTCATTTCACTAATTATTTAGGAATTATTCAAACTTTTTCTGGCTTGTCATTTGCCTCAGATTCTTGCTTATTCAGCGTTTAGATATTTATTTAGGTTGAGGGGCCAAGAAAAAAAAAAAAAAAAAAAAAAGCCCAACAATCACAGCAGTACGTTATCTCAGCAGGGCTCCATCTGGAAAAGGAGCTATGAAAAGCACCGCTGCTCTCGTTTTGTTAGAAACAGCGAGAGAAACTGAAAGCATTTCAATCAAACTCCACAGATACGCGATCCCTTCCACTTCCATTCCTTTTGATGTTAACGCTATATTTCTTGCTCTGGTTGCATGAACCTGCGAGAGTGAATATGAAAGTCTCACGCGCCGGGACATTGCACTGTCACAGTCAAACAGGACAAATTATGATGCACATGAGGGAATCGGAGGAACTTTAAGTTTCCACCATCAGTGGCAGATCGCTCATAATAATCTGTTCTTTTCCTATCTCCTGAGATGAGTTGACAACGAGATCACGTTAATAAATGCCTCCCATGTGCTGCTGTAACGTGGCGTCGTCTGCTCACTGGCGCGGCCCGTCAGGCAGTGCACAATCTGTGATGTGCCAGAGGAAGCTAATGATGTTGCTCTTTCTAAGCAGCTGTCATAGTGCAATCTCATGTGCAACACATGGCTGAATGTATCTTTATTCACAGGTTCAATTGAGTATTTAAAGGTCAGGTTGTATTTTCTGAGGAATAGACAAAACTGTAAAAAAAAAAAATTAAATGTCAAAGCTCTCAGGACATCATATCTACTGAAATTAAACCTGATAGCACAATCTGTTTTATTGATACATTTATTTTATCAGTTCTAGTTAGTGTTCATTTTACTGTTGCAAACCAGATTCACTCCAAGCAGAATGCATAAAAAAGTGATTTAATTTTTTAGTTTTTAACTCAAAGTTGCGACTAACGGCTCCACCACCAAGTGGCCATTCATCATAAACTTCAACGTTAAGTTTCCAAACTTGGTCCTGGATCTCAATTTTGTAGTTTATAGATTATCCTCTCAGTGTAATCCAATATCTTTAAGTTGTGCACACATGCAAATGTTACCTTTCTGAAAGAAAACCCAAGGTAGTACAGGTGTAACAAATCAGTTGGTTTAGCAACGAACCAATCAAATCGTTGGAAACTCGGTGAAACACAGCACAGGTATTTATTTTTAATTAAAATAAGGCATCTAATAAATTAATTATTTTAATTTAAATGTTTGTAATGTTTCAGCAAGAAATGTGTCAAAACCTCAAAATTGCTTGGCCTGTTTTTCTGGTTTAAAGTCATATGTAAATCTTTGAGCTAAATAGGTATAAGTTATCATCTTATATGAATTGAAGGCCCCTGAATTGAATCATGGCAGACTTTGTAACATCTGACAATATCGTATAGTTGTTAAAAAAAACGTCATTAAACTGGTGATTTACAACCAAACAAGACAGTCCATTTAAATAAAATGCAAAAGACTAATTTATATGATTAGAAAACCCCAGTGTCAAAATAAGAGAACTGATGAATAACTTTAAACCACAAACTATTGCTTTTATACATTCAGCTGCCAAGGCACAGCAGTTTGTCCACATTACTGAAAGAAATGGCACCTCTATTTTTCTAACATACTATTACTATTATTATTCACAATACTGTACCAATATTCATCTTATTATTAGCAGCTTGGAAGTGTTGCACACAGGCTTCTGCTTTGCTTTGACTGTGAATGAATCAACAGAACGTCACAAACAGCTGCAGAGTAAGTCAGTGTTAAAGTGAGCCATGATGACACATACAAACATCTGTCAGTGCTTGCAGAGGTGCAGTGGTCACGTGTTAGCGCCACAGACGGAGCTCCTTTGTCTTCCTCGCGAGTAAATTAAAGGTCCTTTTAGCGAAAGACTAAATTTGTTAGTTTGTCAGCACATTTTTGGCAACAAAGTACTTTGACAAAGTGATAATTGTTTTCACCAAGACAGGGCGCAATATTATGATCGTGGTATTTTTATAAAACATAAAATCTCAACTAAAAATGCTACATAACTGAATACAAGGCACGGAAGCTGGAATCTGGCTGCACATGTGCTTGTTTCAAGAATAACTCGTCAGTTTCACCATCAGCTGACAACGTTTCATCCCATTTTATCCTCAATTCCCATTCAGTTCCTCATTAACAGATAAATTAAAATGCCACACGTGCCATTTTCAAACTTTCTGAACGTCTACAAGGTGCGTTTTTGTTTCGAAGTTGAAAAAAGGAGAGAGAGAGAAAAAAAGCTCTGTTCTTAAATGCAGATGACAGCTCAACGGTGGAGAATTGTCTGTTCGCCTGCAGGAGACCCAAAGAACAAAAGCATGAGCATCCATCAGGCTGCTGTAGAATGAAGCTCCCTCTGGGGAACCAGGGCAAACAGGCCCCCTCCTTCCCTTTCTCCAGCAGCATTTGGTCCACGGTGAGCATCACTCTTCTTATTTTAAATAATTGTGTGCAGCTCCAAGCTAGTTCTGCTGTGTTTACCTTGCTGGTGGAGATCTCTGGAGCTCTCCCATGTTTGGGGACAGGGAAAGAAACGCACAGAGTCTCAAGCTAATTGTAGATTTGAATCGCGAATCTGCTCATTTGACACTTAAAGCTGGGAATACCAATTAAGTAAACAGTGAGGGCAGCAGAGTGAGCTGGAGACGGAAGTGATGGAGGAGCGCTAGCTAAGCAGCTGTTAATGTTTATACCATGAATTAGTCATGAATGCTGAATCACAAGGCTGCTTTCAGTACAAAAACAAACCAAACTGACGGAGGATTTGTTAGATGTATTCAAGCGTGTCCCACCCGTGGGGCAAGTGACACCCGCACTTTCATTAAAACTAAAATTCATCCCCCTCACTTTTTACAGAGGCATTCATTGTTGAAAAGGTATTGGTCCAGTTAGAATGATTGAATGGTGACCAAGCCAATCACAGCCAGTCATTTGACAAAGCCACCGTTCTAAACAATAGCAGTGATGAGAAAAGTGTAAGTAAAGTGACAAAAGATAAAGAGTAACAGGTGGCAAAAAAATATACAAAAAAGGAGGAAACAGGTGGTATGTAATGGCAAAAAGTATTTTAAATGAGCAAAATGTGGCAAACAATAGTGAAAAAGATCAAAGAGGCAAAATGTAAGGAAAAAAGAAAACAAGTGTTATTTAGTGGCCAAAAGGTATCTTATTTGGATGGAAAGTGGCAAAAATAAATGTTTAAGAATTGAGAAATTCGATAAAGGTGTACAAAAAAACTTGCAAAAATGAACAAAAAATTGTAAAAATGTATGTTAATTGGCAAATAAAAGCTAAAATCTGTAAAAAAAAAAAAAAAAGTGTGATATTCTTTGGAAAAGGGGCAAAAATTAGACAAAGGAAGTAATAAAATGGCCAAAGAAAAAGGTAAAAAGGGGTTGAAAAGTTTCCTCATTTTAAGGTTTTAGGGTGGAATATTAATTAAAAAAGAGTCACATTTGGAGTATGACTGACCTAACAGCTTTATCAGGGTTTTAGTAAATGAATTTAATAAACTATATTGGAAGTCGACGGTTGCCCTCCCCTTAGAACACTATCACTTTTAAAATTGCAGCGCCACCCTTGGACCTATTCTCTCAATAATAAACTCGTGAGCCGCAGCTGAATAAAACAAACGCACCACTTTGATAAGCTGAAAGGCTTCGACTAGCTCACATGTGATGGAAAATGTGAAAGGCTAAATCGAGTGATTTAGTGGTAAAATCTGCTTTTCCACGCACCACTCTGCAGGGTGCTTCAGACAATCCAGAAGGTCTCAGGTTTAACCTCTGGGCTACAGCCAATCACAGCTCAGCCCTTACCTGCTCTTTGTAATTGTAATTCACTCCAGATAAGAACACCAGCTCAGTTCCTAAAAAAGGAAAATCCACCCGAGATATCCCTACACAGTTTCAAAGGATTTAGCCAAATCAGAAAGATGACTTCATTGACACTAGCTTTAAATGAGGAAACAGGCTGCATGGGTTGCATCATACAATGGATTGATCCGTCTTCTATAGCCACTGTGGAATTAACATAATCCTTTAAACACAGCGAGTCCGTCTACTAACCCTATTCTATCGATTGAAACCTCAAAGCACAGAGCAAATATCACTTAAAAGTTTGGTTTTCTCATGATCTGGGGTCCGTGGATTGGTTTTTGAGGTTTTCTCCATGTTGACATTTGAAAAAACATTAATTCAAAGGTTACAAGTTCAAGTCATGGTGTGACTACTTTTCAGCAAAGCTCTTGTTGAATTTTCTATCCTGTTTGGGAGTTACTTCATGATCACTCTTATGGGACGCCAATTAAGTTGCGCATGCTAAAATAAACAGCAACTTTTTGCAATATTTAGTAACAAACCACACTTAGCGTATGTTACTTTTGACCAGATTTACAGCAATATTTGTGAAATTTGTGACATTTCTTTTTTTGTACAAATATAATGTCAATTAATTCTAAATAAAAAGTTGAGCATAGCGTTAGTTCAGGCCGGCTGTGGACATCAAGCCATCCACAACTCCAATCCACCAACAGCCCAGATTGGCTCCCTATTGGCCAAAGCATACAGAATGCACTAAACCGTAACGGCTGCCTCATACGTCCTCAGCAAGGATCTCGCAACCCACCTCCACCAGGTCAGTATGTATCTAACCAACTGGGTGTTGTTGTTATAAACATCTACTCTGCTCTGTTCCAGGGGGTTTGTGCTAACCGCTCTCCTTGCTTTAGCCTTTAGTTAGGGCTCATGGAAGGTCAGGGAGAAGTGCGCTCCTGGCCTCTGGCTTTCCACGTAAGCAGGCGGAAAGGAGGTCCCGGAACAGACCCATGACGCCAAATATAAGATTGCATGCATATCAATGTAAAGCGCAATATAAATTCCAATGCATTATTATAAATCATTTATTTTGACTAAAGTGGTCCCGACTGAATTAAATATTTAGCTAATATGCATATTCACCGGAAGTACCAACAAAAGCTAATTTCGGTTTCACCTGTGGCATTTAGATTTAATATTTAACATTTACATTCAATTTTTGCAAGAAAAATATCACAAATATTGCTGCAAATCTTGTCAAAAGTATCATTTAAAATTCATATACATTTTTCAAATTTGGTTTGTTGCAAAAAGGAACTTACCATCTGCGCTCCGTACACACTTATGTTTTTCTCTGTTGTCTGTCAGTTTGAGGGTTATGTCATCCTTGTTTATTGCAACCCCCCCCCTGTTTTGTCAGTGTGCAAGTGCTAATAATATATATTCCTTTTTCTCTCTGCAGTCTCACAGATGAGGCACACGTCCAAGGAAACTCGAGTCGGAACTCTAAATTTACCAACCTCCTACTTGAAGAAGTGCTATGGAAGACCACAAACACATTTATTGTAAATGCTATTTCGGTGAACCATGTTTTGGAGATGTTTCAACCCTTTAAAGATGGAGAGAAAAATCAAAATTTGGCTGATTTATTTTTAAGGGAAGCTGTCTTCTTAAAAAGAGGGGGAGGAAAAAGACCAGAAATGTTCAAAATGCGTTAATCAGATTTCTTTCTGTTGCTTTTCTACCTCCTCGTCTGACATTTATCCTCAACTTTGACAAAAGTCATTTAATGCACTCAAAATGCCAAATGCTGTAACCACAGACAGTGTGAAATGTCAGTGCCATGAATGGAAAAAATGACTGGGGAAAAAAACAGTTTTGTTCCAACAAAGTGAGAATAGATTGGTTCAAGCACCTGTTGAAGGTTTATTTTGTTTCATTAGCAGGAATCCCAACGTCTGGAGATGATTTTATAGCAGTTTGCATTCACATGATCACTCCGAGGTGCACGTTTCCAGCACATTTTAAATAGTTTAACATATATCGGTTTCTAAATGTGGACAAATGTCACATCCTGCCTCGAAGGGGATGACTAAACCCTGTTTCAGGTCCTTCTAGGTTCAAAACGCCTCTGCTCTTTTTACACCAAATCTGACATTTAAAAGCTGACAGATGTAAGCGTGTTGAAGCTGATTTGAGAATTCCAGTCAGACGTGTTAAAACACTGAATAAAAATAGAAATGGTGCATTGTATGAAATAGGTAACTGGTGTCTTTTGTACCGTCTCCCACTCGTTAAATCAAGGTAGAGATAAAAGCAATTTTTTTTTTGCTTTGTTGGAAAGCCTAAGCTCAAAGATGAAAAACGCTTGACCAACCGTGCCTCACACTCGCCAAACCATCCAGATTGGGTGGATAATACCAGAGTAAGAGCCACAAAACCACAGTTAAACAGCAAGACCAGGAAATCACAGTCTGTAAATTGACATGCATTTTGAGAGAATTTAATAAATGTCATCTTTTTTGTCTTGCCTGGGGACTCTGGTGGGATTTGGCAAATTTATGAAAATATCTTGATATCCAAGGCCCTTAACGTTAATTTGAAGAGCCGTAACTCCACTAATATTAGCTCTATTGGAGCAATTCCACCAGTTTCTTAAAGCGGTAACACTTAGCGTAATGTCAGCCTTATGTATGAAACTTCAAGCAGTCATTATAATGACATATCACCCGTCATTAGCATGAATAAGGTGTCATGAAGGCTGTCATTAAGTGTTGTTCATTACTCTAACACCTAACTAAAAAAAAATGCCAGCATAGCTCCAAAGGTGTCATAATTTATCGCGCTAATGACAGCGTAATGTCAGCCTTATTTGTAAAACTTCAAGTAAAATGTTAACCTGAAAGCTCAGAAATTGCTCTTTACTGCCAGTATCACACCATTATGATATATTTATGCACACGTGACGGAATCATTACAGATGCCGCTTTGTTTTGACCAAACCGTCAGACACGCCGCAGAGCGACCGAATACCGGTGGATTTAATTAAAAAATTTAAGCAGGAAGACCCTCCTCGATGATAAAAAACCAGTCAGGGGGAGCATTACATTTACGTTTTCATTAAAGTTTGTCACAAGTGTTAGTTTCAGCTAACTCAGGTGTGTAGTATACGTTTTCAGTAAATTGGTTCCAAACTTTTGAGACTTTAGGTTGGTTCTTCTTTTGTTACGCAATTCTTCACAACGGGGCTCTATTCTCCCATGTGCACAAGTCAAAAAAGTCGAGCAGTGGCGCTGTTTTTGGCTGCGCGCTATTCTCCTCTTGTACTTAAGTCAATCACTGCGTGCCTCTATCCCAGTTACGCATTCTGGGTGGAGGGGCCCTGAAATGTGGGCATTCCCATTCAAATCTGGCTTTGCGCGTATTCTCTTGTTTGCATAAGTTCTTTTACTTTTTCTGAACCTGGAATAAGTGCAGCGCCCCGATAAGGTGAAACATATTGCACTAGAAGTTTGGACTTCGTTACAATTGAAGCCACATTGACTTATTGCAAAAGACACTCCCAGAAATAATTTATCCAAAGTAACACTACCACGCTGTCACGGCGGTGGGGGAGCCACACGCCAAAGGATTGACCATCAGCATTTCTACTATGTTCACATTTACCAGTTCTAGATGAGAAAAAATGTATTACATTTCATTATGTTTTATCCATGCCATACACTCTTCTTTCTGCAGAGACCATAGGTCGTGCAGCTGATCAGCCGTGCGCACCCGAATTGCGCCTCAGCTGCTGCTGCTGCTCGATTAATTAAAACTCTGACAGACACAGATTTCTTTCCACGTTGGTCACAGTGATGTCCAACCATTGGCCAACGTAAAGCCACTGATTGATCCACTACAGAGTAAATAACGAGTGAAACAAGCAGTTATATGCAGAGGTTGGTGAAATGCACATGAGACGATGAATACTAGAAACTGTTCCCACACATATTTAAATGTGGCTCATCTTAAGTTCTGACTCGCTCACTTCAGCTCCATAAGGCTTTAAATAATTTATATTTAAAACTGTGTATTATGTCGGAAGCAATATCTCTGTCTCCTCTGTATTAAAGCAGGATGCTCTGCGGGATTATTTCCACAAACCTCCAGCACGTCACACTTGGTCACTCTTTAGAGCAGGTACCATATTGATGACAGATGTTGACTGATGTGCTGATCATTTCTAAATGCAGGAATAGAAGTTATTAAAATTTGGCTTTCCACACAAACGCTCATCTGTCTTTGATATGAGGGGGAAAAAAAATGGAAAGATTTTAACTGTGACTTGGATAGAAGAATGCGGCCGTTCCTCACGCTAATCTGATCAAATCAACCCGTTACATTGTTTAATCATCAAATTAAACAATGTAAAATTATCATTTTCACAAATTTCAATGACATTTACAAGCGTTGGGAAAACTCCGTGTTCCATGATTTCTAGACATCCCCAAAAAATAGACATCATGCTCCAGTCCACCTGCTTTGCTTCAGACTGCCTTCATTCACAGACTCCGCGCTTTTGATCTACTTAAGCGCGATGGGCGCGTCAGGAACCTGGACCGGAGAATACACTCAGGAGAGACTCACGTAACTGCAGGAGCGCATAAAAGCACTTAAGACCCAATGGGAGAATAGACCCCAATGTAAACAGTGAAGCAACACTGTGCCCATCTTAGACGTGTCAACGCAAATTTTTGGAGTCTACGTTATCAATTTTGTAACGAATAATTTTTGCATTATCGTAAATGTTACACACATTGTGGTTGACGCGAATCTAGAGACAATCTATACACCTAATTCTATTTTTTTCTTTTGCCCCTCCGCCTATGGCTGAAAGTCACGCCTTGTTCAGTATTTAAATTTATTTCCAGTTTGTAGAGTTGTATTTTATTTCCCCACAAGCAAACATATGCAACGATTGAGAGGAAGTAATTAAATAAAAACATAAAAAAAAAAAAAGACTTGCTCGCAGTCAACAACAAGGTTAGTTGAGCTCTGTCAAAATGCCATGGCCTCAGGCTGAATGTTTCCCCAACCAAAAAAAAAAAAAAAAAAAAAAAAAAAAAAAAAAAAAAAAGAGGAGAGAACGTCTTTCTCACTTGAATTGATCAAAAAAATGAAAATCTTTTATTTTCAGCAACAAGTCGACCTGACATCAGTAAACCATCCAACAAGTATTAACTGAGATCAAGCCACACATGTGAGTCATTGCCAGAGGAAGGAAGTGCAGAGTGACACCATATTCAAGTGTATTTTAAAGTGCATTAAAAGATTTTACCAAAGTGATTGACAAAAGGTAAAATGCTAAAAACATTAAGAGAAGAATGCACACAAGTAATTTTATAGAATAATTTAAAAAAAAAAGACAAATAAGAAAGAGTCAAAGAAAAACAAAGGAGAGAAGTGAAGAATATATAAAACGAAAATGTGCATTAAAACAGTAAAAGTGTAAAAACATAGGGTCGCGAATCGGTGCATGGACTATTTGGTACTGGGAATCAAATAACTTTTTTTTTTTTTTTTTTTTAAATTATGCTTTTTTTTTTTCATTTGCTTGCATGTTCCGGCCATTTTATTTTGAAAAATGGTCACCTTTGCTTTCATTCTCACATCTATCACTTGACTGCGTTTGATTAGCCTCAAACGCCGCCAGCGCTAATTTAGACCCGCGCACACGCCCCCATGCTAACATGCTACAAAATGTCACTGCTTATCTAAAACTTAAAAGAAAAAAGGCGAACTTCCATAAATGACTTTGGGGTAATAAGGAAGCCTTGTGTGTGATTGATGCACTGCCTGAAACTGAAGCTTGCTGGTGTCTAATACAACACTACTTTCAAGCTGAATGTGATCAAAATTTAAATTGAGTTGAAAGTTCCTCCGCAGGCATATTTCCAACAGAGGCTGTGTTTACATAATTGGTTTACATTATTATAATAAAAGCATCGGAGGGAGGAAAAGGTTGACAGGATGTGAAAACTTGTTCGAGGAAACAAATGGACCATGAAAACAGTCTGATGTTCTGCTTTAAATACAGCACGAGGAAAGAAGAGTCAGTGGAGATCTGTAGGAATCTGTCAAAAGGTGATCTTAAAGCTGATTAATACAATGTACCTGTATTTCATTAAAAAAAAAAAAATAAAAAAAAAAAATCATCCACTGCTGATGCCATTTCTATTTGTTTTCACAGATTGAAAGTTGAAGACAAATATTGGTAGATGTTGACACTGTGGTTTGCATGAAAACACTGAATACAGATGAAATTGGAAGGACTGCATATCACAGGGAACACAATAAACTATGCAGAACAAAGAAACTGTTTTTGGCATTCTTCTTCAGAATTCCAAGTCCCACAATGCAAGGCGTGAAACTTTTTCAAAGTTAAAGTCAACAACAAACCTTGGAGCTACATATTCCACCTTCAACATTTGTTTATGAATAAATCCTTATCAGAGGATTTATGAGAGCAACTTCTGGATGACACCCAGGTACAGTTTAAATAATGTGAGTTATGTGCAAGCTTTAACACAAGGTTTGATGCGACCAGTTATGACTTCTGGACAAAATCCATTTACAGAGAAAATGCTGGGTGCTGAAATTGTTACGCAAATGACTGCATATGCCATTGTATAAAGGGACTAAAGTAAATATGTGGTTTAGGTACTCCTGGAATGCACACAAAGAGTGAACAATAGGAAACAAGCGCACAAAGCTCTGCCAAGTACCAAATCACCTCTTTGCCAGTATTTAGGAGTCTGATTATTTTATCATGGTCATTAACATTTTAGAGGCTTGGAATAAATGTCTATCCCCACTAATAATCATACAGTTAGTCCAAATGTATGGACATCCACTATAAAAAAAAAATTAAATGGAATGTACAATCCAGATTTGATCTGGATCAAGCACGTTAAGGTAATTGATGAACCAACCCAATATAATCAAACTTCATAAATTAGATAATTTGGAGTAAGGGATTTTTTTGATTCCTGAATCAATTTGGGCTGGATTTCCTCCTAAATGTAATGGAATATTCCATGTGTAAGCTTCATCTTTGGTTAACATTTTGTCAAAATCCATTTGACATAAATATAAGTGAAAATTAAGTGAAAAATTAACAAATAAAGTGTCAGTCTTGTTCCCACCCTCGGTGTGAGATGACCGGAAATAATAGAAATAAATCTATTCAGGAGTCACTAAATCAGTGTTTTACAAGCTTGGGGTCGGGACCCCATGAGGGGTCGCCTGGAGTTTAAATGATGTCTTGTTACATTTCTGAAAAATTCAAATAGATTTTTGAAATTTATATATTATAATTTTTCAAAAATAAAACGATCTTAAACAACTATTTCTATACTTTCACTTTGTGAAATATAAATCTAGTACAACTAAAATGCAGTAAAATTTTTTTATCTGAGCTCAACCATGATGAAAAAGTAATGTCTTTGGGGTCTCCAGAAATTTATCATCATAAAATGGAGTGCTCTACTGCTCTAAACCATTATGTTGTGTATTCTGACACATTTCAAACAAAATGAGCCATAACATCTTTGGCACAATCAAATCCTACTGAAGCCTAAATGGACAATCTTCAATCTCTAGGTACATGATGAGTCAGCCAATAATCACTTCTCCTTTCCTTGACCATTCCAGATAACTACCACCCACTCCAGACACAATCAGGGACAGTTTTTCAGCCATCAAACTCAACTCCTCACCTTTTTTACTGCTAATGCATCAACTTCAAGGACAAGTTGTTCCTCTGCGTCCTTGTCCATTTTCAGAAAGTTATGGAAGACCAGTTGTTAAGACTAGGCAGCAGTTGGAAGGGGATAATAATATCGGAGCAACTCTTCATGTGGCTTTGCTGCAGTAACAAACGACACAAATACTGCCCTAATGAGGCCATATAATGGCTTTTATGACTGTGTGGGAAATGCGTTGAAAAGACAATAAACCTGACACAAAGGCTCCCATTACCCTCCTAAAAAAGGACAAATCTTTTTATTCTTTAATTCATGCACAAGTTGTTGACACGTTTTCATCTTGGCTAAAAATGCACACTGACCTTTAACTATCATGCAAGGCAAAAAATAAAAAAATACCGTGTCTTCAGGCTCAGGAAAATTTGAAGATTTAAACGCGCCACTTCCTCCCATTCTTGATGCATGTTGAATTTTTTACTAATCTGCTAATTATAATTCAAAGCAGCCATTCAGAGGTCTGGGTGGTTGGGATCAGTGCAAAAGCGACACAGCGTTCACAATAAGTCCCATATCTATTTGCACAAACATCCAAAGCTCACACGAGGTAATAGCCTTTTTTATTATAGGGTTTCAGCCTCTGTGACAACGCCGGAAAACATTACACATTACCTGCTGCCGTGGCGATGGCTGGGAAAACACTTCTGAGTTTAAAATGGGGGAAGAAGAAGAAAAAAAAAAAAACAAGCTGCAAAAGTAAACAGATACCAAACGCTTGTCTGCTTCATTTCAACGCAACACAATTTTGCAATGCAGTGTATGTGTGTCGCTGCTTTTCCATTCAGGACGGATAATCCCACACAAAGACTTTGCTGGTGGACACCTACAAAAGTGCATGTTTTGTGCCCGGGCTGAGCTGGAGGACAATTCACCTGAGAAACAAAGCAATTTCAGGGAGATGACATATTCGCCCACACTAAATCTATTCCAGATGAAGGGTTTGTGTTTCCCAATTGGAAAGGTTGTGCAAGCTGATCTAGCTTCTTCAGGACACGTGTTGTCAACCTGCCCATTCCTGTCCAGGACAAATTTCTATTTATTCCTTTAGACAAATGGGTTATTTGGGCTTTTGTATTATTATTATACAGTAGCCCTCAGGATGATTGTTCCCTTAGTTGTCTCAAATGGGGGTACGTGTACCCCTAGGGATAGACAATGGCACTACAGGGGGTACTTGAGAGAGAGAGAGAGAGAAATTACAAATAAAGTGTTCATCTTGGTCCCATCCCAGGCCTGAGATGACCGGAAATCTATTCAGGAGCCACTAAATGAGTGTTTTTCAACCTTGGGGTCGGGATCCCAAGCAAAATTAAAACACATTTAGAATTTTTTTTTTTTTTTTTTTTTTTTTTTAAACAAATGCAAACCAACTAAAATGCAGTAAAATAAATAATTATCTGTGCTCAAATATGATCAAAATCTGATTTTCACCAGAAATTCTTGATTTAAAAATGGGGTCACGATCCAAAAAGGTTGGGAACCACCACACTAAATACTGCTTCTTTCCACTTATTTACAAAATGAATTATTTAAACTATATGTTATCACTCATTCATTCCATCATTATGCTCTATAGTTTTTAAAAAGTTTTCTATGCCAAATGTTGTAGTCGGACAAAGAGGGTACTTGGATTTAGAAATAAGAGAAAGGGGGTAATTAAGCCAAAAAAAAACAAAAAACGTTTGAGAACCACTGCCTTAATGCACTCAAGGTTTTGGAGCACCTGCAGGAGTACGTAAAAATTACAGAGAAAACATGAATTATTGTGTGAATGAAACTCAATGTTTGGAGGGGCTCACAGTTTTCTCAGTGCTTATATCGCATGATGGCAGATATTTTTAACGTTAAACTGTTGTAAAACAAAATCTTTACATTTTTCTCAAATTATTACATGACATTTTCATTAATTAAACAGAGATTTGTTCACAAAATCAAAGAGCGTTTCAAGTGAAGACCCTTTTGGGAGTGATATCTGTCACTAGCTGGGTTTCTATTACAGATTTCGTAAAATAAAAGCAATATTTCTAAATGTCGACAAACTGTAGTTGTGCTTTGAACGTGTTTCCAATGAAGGTTGTTTTGGGAAGGAGCCTCGTAACTCCTGTGAAATCTCATCCCGTGAGAATTTGCTGCAGGAAGACGGACGCTCCAAACCTCCTTATAAAACACTATTTTTGTTGTTTCAAATCTAATATGGCAGTCATAATTTTAAAGTATAATGCTAAGATACGTCCCTGTCTCTGCTTAAACGTACTGCGTCATGTTTTCTCGGAAAGTGACCATCTACGTCACGTTCAGCGACGTACAAGTGTTTCCATATCGAAACGTCTGAAATTCCTTCTCATGAAAGCGTAAAAACATTTTTTGCAATATTTGAGTGTTTTTTTAAAGTGAATGTTTCCATTACTAGTTTTTATTGCCCCATTTGGATTTTGCACATTTGATTTGATTCATATTAATATAAAGCAATCATTGCTCACTGAAAAAGAGCCCCAGCAATGTTTGAGAAGGGGCAGAAGGAAGCTTCACACTTATTTACTCCCAAGCTGCCTCACAAAGAACAAAAGAAATCTGACAAACTGCTGCCTCTATTTTCAGAACCCGCCCCAACGGCGTCACTCTTTACGTCCAATGTAGAGTTCAGCCAATCAGTGCTGGCTCACAGCTGCGATGCATTCACAGACAGTCATAAAATAGCTATACTTTCAGTTCAAAAAATTACCCCCCCATCCCGAACTGAGATTAATTGATCATTTCTTCACCCGCACCACCCCTCGGGTAGCCCGCTGACTCACGCATCACGAGTGTGCATGTATACAAGTATGTTTATGTGTGTGTTTTAATATGCGTCTGCATATATATGCATGTATGAACGTATGTGTTGTGTGTATATGTATGTAGTTATATATATTAGGGCTGAACGATTTTGGAAAATAATTGAATTGCGATTTTTTTCCTCACTATTGCGATTGCCGTAACCGTACCGTTACCATGGCCCACAAACCGTGATGCATACCGAAACGTGGGAAAACTGTACCATTGCATCTCTAATATGTATGTATATATAAATACATATATAAAACAAAAAAAAAAAAACATTTATAGGCTATCTATACTTGCATAACATTACTATGTCCACCTACCCATCAGATTCTAGTCCTTGTATTGATCTAATACGTTTTGCTTATAAACATTTTTTAAATTTCTTTTACGTTGTTACAACTTTAAGTGTAATATTACGATTGTTCCAAAAGTATACCCAACGATCTGAGATACACATGCTTTTCAATGTAGTCCGGAACCTTCTCTTTCTAAAGTTTAATTCCCTCCCATATCATACTCCCCTTGTCTACTTAAAAAAAAAAAAAAATGCAATACATTTTTTCTAGCGTTCTGTAATTAGCTTTATACATAATTCAAGGGTAATGGTAAAACAGCTACATATTGCTTAGATATTGTTGTTGGTTTCTTACATATTTTGCATTTTATGTACACAGAAGTGCAAACTAGGGCACAATGATGTTGGAATTACTAATTTTTCCGCGAAAAAACAGTGGCCAACTTGAGATCGAATTGCTCCGTATTCGATACCCCTGCCTTAATGCATTTTATTTAAAAAGCATTTAGCCAACCCTTTAATAAAGTGTTATGATTGATATCATTTCACAGATTAATGCACAACCTTTTACACTGCATCAAAATGCTACCTTGTTCTTATCCTCACAATTACTCTGCCACAGATAATATGTATGTCCTTTGCCCTTTAGCTTTGGAGGGAGATAATGTCATGCCTGATGCACTGACTTTATTGGATCATGAATTTTAAGCTCTAATTGTGCATGCCATCTTTTAATAAGCAAGTTATTATAAGGGCTCGCATTGCAGATGTGTGCGGTACTCCCTGCCCAGAGTTAATGCATTAGGCAGAGAGAGCGTGACTCATCTCAGCCTTGGCAGGAGTGCACCAAGGCTGCTGTGTTGCTGAGAGACTATTGGACCACTGTGGTTCACTAAAGTACTACACATGATAAGGGGAGCCAGCAAACAGCTATCATCGATTGCCCCCGTGTCGCTGAAACACAGGACGGGAGTGTGTCTTTGCACTTGGCTCCTGGTAGTAGTGTTCATCCTCAGAATCTAATTGGACGAGCGTGTCAGCCTTTCACAGCAGAGGAATTATGAGCAACAAACGTCATTTACATCCATAAGGGACGCACTTTGTGCTGCATTTTCTGAAAATAAAAATGTTGGATTGTAAAAGGTTTTAGAAATCCATGGGAATCCTGCAGTTCCCACTCAACATGTCGCTAGTGCACTTTAAAGAGTACGTACATCTTGAGGTTTTGGGACACGCCCAGTCTATCTCTAATAAATCAAGAAAGTTCTGCATGTGTGTGTGCACATGTTTGTATGGCAAATTTCTCCTTGACGCGATGTCTGTTCGACCTGAAACTTTATTTATATAAAAAAAATACACAAAATGACCCCAGAATCACACTACAATGGCAACAAAAAACAATTACACAAAAAAACAACAGAAAGACACATGACTCCAATAAACATACATTACAGAAAAATACACCAAATGAAAAATTATACAAAAATGAGTTAAAAAATACAACATTTATCATGTGCATGTCCCATAGAATTAAACCAAACCTCCCGCAAATATGCCCTTTGATAACACTACAGAGTATGTACACCTCTTTGTACATCCAACCTTCAAACACATACTCATTTGGCCATAATTGACAACTCTCCTTAAGCTCCTCCCACTATATGAATACATACTTCCAACAGGCACTGTACTAGTACTATTAAATCTCCCAAGAACAAACTACTCAATACTCCTCTCTAGGCAGAGGTGAAAGTAACAGAATCCAGGCACTCACATTACTGTAATTCAGTTGCTTTTAGGTGTACTTGAGTATATTTTAAAATCACTAATTTTACTTAAGTCTGTTTTAAAAGTAGTAAAGTAATTTGTTACTTTATTAAACCCAAATCGTTAGAGTAAATTATTTATTTTTTTGTTTCAAAATGATCAACGGACATTGTGAAACTTGTATCAAAATGAAATGACCAGACAATCAAATGCATCACATCATAGTCGACCAATCAGATTAAATGTAATGCACGGCGCCACAACAGCATTGAATGAAGGTTATTTTCTCAGTTTCAGAGTTCATAAATGTAGCTATACTTAGAGCCTGATATATATATATATATATATATATATATATAAATTGAATTCATTGTGTTAATTGTACATTTTGGCAAACACATTTTATACAGATGCCTTTTACAGATAAATTAAGTTCCCACTGTGCAAGATTTGGTCAGTTTATATATGAGATGTTTACTGTACGCAAGGGAACCGTGGCAAGATTCATTACCAAAAATAAATGTGGGGGGTTAAAGTAACTGGTAACTTTGACTTGGAATACTAGTTAATTGAGCTATTTTTACTTGTAATTGAGCAAAAATTCTATCAATACTGAATGATGTTGGAAAATAAATGCGATGTAATATGCAATTAATTTTTCAACAGCCTCTTGTCAAGCAATGAATCAATCTATTTCAAAAACAATTTCAGATTCATTTAAACTTTAAATTGATATAAAATATACATTTTGAAGCACAGACTACAACAATAAAGCAAACAAATCTGTGGCTTTACCTCTTCAACATATCTAACTTCACGTTTCATGTAACATGCGGACTTCTTAAACACTCTAAACTTAACAGGACAGTCTATAAATAAATTAAACATACATATTTAAAAAAAAAAAAATCCTCCCTTTAAAAAAGTGTTTCTTAAACTTCCTTAGGGAGGGCTGGTGAGGGTCACAATTATGCAAAAAAATAAATTAAAAACTGGGCTTTAAGTCTTTATTCGTCATGTATATATGTTGTTACACATATATACAGTATATATTGAAATTTGTCCTCTGCAATTTTATCCATCCCTGGGAGCAATTTATTTGATTGCAAAAACAAAACATGCATTGCTGTCTTAGAAAGACTGCACTTCTTGTAGTGTTGACCTTTGACAGGGTGTGCAGACAAAAAAATAAATAAAAAATGGCAGCCTTCGCGATTAGAAACTTGCGTTTTATATCGCGATTATATCGCAAATGCAAATAATCATTCAGCCTTAGTAGAATATATCAGTATTCTTTACGCCTCTGTCTCAACAGCAACTCTTAATCCGACCTACTCGCCACAAATTGTAGAGTCCACAGGTGCTAGTTTTTATAGAAGGGGCGGGGCTAACAGCGGTGTTCGTGATGCCACCAAAACGTCACAAACAGCCAATAGCAAAATTCAATTGTAATAGCCCAATTTTAACATCATAGAGGGCAGTCAATCTCACCTTTTTACAACAAAATACACCAAATTAAAGCACTTTTCAACTTTTGCATAATGACATTTTTTTTTGGTCATTCAAAGCGCTTTACATGGCACTCCACACTTATTAATGGTAAGCTACAATTGTAGCCACAGCTCCCCGGGGCATATATCCATAAGGTGTAATAATCACCGCACTAGTAAAATATAAATAATCCATGCACTATAATGTAAAAAATACCCATGCTAAAACTTCAGCACTTCACCTTTAGCGTAAACAGTGTCAAATTTGGAATACTTTTAGACGAGAGCTTTTGATAAAAAATATGTTCTCAAAGCCACAATGTTTTACTTTACAGCAAACAGGATGCCCTTATTACATTCATTTCACTCACATGTGGGAGATGACTTGGTGCAGTAATTTTGTTCGGCGACAATTTTAGTTTAAAAACCCACAGAGGAGTGAAGAAAAGACAGCAAATAACACCCGACTAATCTAAAATGTTAGCAGAATAAACTAAATATTCAAACTTTCCAGAAGACAGCTGCCCACTTGTATTCCTCTATGACAACAAATGTTCTGAACTTGCGGTTCAAGGCCCAATATTGAGATCAAAAACCATCTTTTTATTATTATGTCACAGGCAAAACAGAAAAGCTATAAAAACATCTCATGCTTTTATTGTAAAATAAGCTGACAGAAGTTCAACTTTGCAAACTAATAAAGGTTGATTGTATACTTTTTTAAAATTTGTTTTCATTATTTTAACACTAATTTTCCTTGTACATTATACTTATTTTCTGTTTGCCTGCTGTAATATTCTGTATTGTATTAGCTATAAACTCCTCCATATTTTGTCACTGGTTTATAAGAGGGAACAAATCATGTTAAAGCTTTTATCACACACACCATTCAACTCAGAACTCATTTGTAGCCAATAAAAAATGTAAACGCCATCACACACTGCTACAGTCGTCAAAGTATTGTGATGTGATTTTTCTTCATTTACGGCTGTTGTGCTAATTCGAGGTGACAGAATTATTAGTTTTTCACTGATGGTTCCCATTTGCATCATCCGCCATGCTTGTTTTTCTCCATTGTTCACATTTGCCCTTGAGGTGTCCCCCCCACCCACTCCCCCTCCCCAGATGAGCAGAGACGCCTCATTGCAATGGTGCATCAGAGAGCAATGAAATGCAACCACTACATTAGACCAAGGTCGTTTTGACCACAACACAGACATAAAATTTAGAATATTAAAAAAAATGTGCTCTGAATGGAATGCAATACATTATATTCATAATACAGGATATCTGGACCACACCGAGCCACTAAATGACTTACATTTAGGATGTAACGATTCACTCAACTCCTGATACTGTGTTCACGATACGATTCTCTCATGATTTGTTTTACAAAATGAGACTGTAGACAAATGATGACTGAAAAATATTTTTTTTCTTCCAAAAAAAAAAAAAAAAAAAAAAACTACTATTTTCTATTGTCAAAAGAATCCCTTGATAAACTATGCAAAATAATGCAATTTAATTAATGAAATAGTATAAATGAAGAAGAAGCCTAGTCACTTAAATTCTGGCTCTACAGTAAACTACGCCAAACTGCATGATTGTTCCTTTTCTTTTTAAAAGTGCAAGTGAAAATGTATTTTATGCCTCAACAACTGCACTTTAAAAAAATCCCATATCAAAGAAATAACAAATGAACAAACTATGGCTTTCATTCTCTCTCCCTTTCCTCTCACCTTGGATTTCACATGTTCTTTCTTTCTCACCTCTTTCATTTTGTCTTGAAGAAGCCAAAATCACTTCTGATTTAAAACAGTGGTGCGTCCTGAATTTCAAATTATAGATAGCGCCCTCTATTGTTAAAAAAACAAATAAATAAAGTACTCCGATTCAATTTCAGAGTATCGATGTGAACCGCGACACCTTTGAATCGATTTTTAGCTGCCTCACAAATAATCTTTACAACCCTACTTACATTTGTTAAAAAAAAAAAATTGCAGTCAAATAGCATTTAAAGCACAACGAAAACTTCTAACTTATGAGACAAAATTAACTTTCAGTTACTGCTTACACGGACAAGTCAGTACCGGTACCAGGTTAGTTTGTGTAAAGAAATTAATAAAAAATAAAAAATAAAAAAAAAAAGTCTGAATTTAAAGCAATTTAAACATAAATACTTAAAAGTAGGAAGTGTCTGATAGCACGTAATACGCATCTATGTACCGGCAGTGTAACCGTTGAAAGATGATGTTGCCGGACCTTTTCTACACAAGAGTAATGTGCCTGTGTTATCACCGTGTGTCAGGATGGCTGAGTGGTCTAAGGCGTCTGACTCAAGGATTCTCTCTTATGTTCAAATCCCACTTTTGACAAATATATTTTTTCATTTCAACATGTTTAACATGGCAAATTCTACCTTTAAAAGATACATATATGAAAAAAATAAACATTTTAGGGTATTTCCTGGGTTAGGGTTAAAACAAGGGTTAGCGGGGTAGCTAACAATAAATATGATCAAAAAAAAAAACAAAAAACTGATGGAACTTTAAGTCACGTGGTGCACCTATCACATGACCTAAACTGGCCAATGATGGGCGCTGCGTACGGATAGACTGCCGGTGTATTGACACGTATTTTTATGTACGATAGCCACTGCCTAAAATGTATCTTCTCAAAGCATAATTGTGAAAGGAAAAATATAAATATATATAAATAGGTGTGTATATACTTGCATATGTGTATGTTTGAACAGAGAATACATTTTAAACTATTATGTTCTCATTGTGGCAAATACACTGCTGCTCATTTTCAAAATAAAAAAAAAATATTATTTTATTTCCCACAGAAGGAAAAAAGGTCAGACTTTTTTTTTTTTTTTTTTTTTTAAATGTGGTGAGATTTATCTGAGCATTTCCACACAGATATGCTTTAAATCTGCAGAAAAGTTCTTGTGCATTTTTCAGGAAGTTTTGATCGAGCCCAGCAGTTTTATATCCGTCGACGACGGCACCGCTGAATAAAAGCCAAACAGCAGCTACACTTTCCTCATACGGGAGCACCAAATATTCACAACTGGCATTTATTATAAAATTGGAGGTGCATAATCATCTCATTGGGATGCCTTTTCTTCTTTTTTTATTTATTTGTTTATTTTAAAAAGCTGTTCTGCAGAGTTGACATTATGCACTGAAATGCCAGGATTATTTTGTTTTTCCTTCGTGGAGGTCATCCGTTAGTTGGCTTGCAGTGTATGAATATGAGTATACCTGGCATTTCTTAAATACCTGCATGTGTTTCAAGCGAGAAACACTCTGTATGCAGATTTGTGCCTGTACGAGACAAACAAAGCTGCGTTTTGTTCCTCTTTAGGTGAAGTAAAAGAAAGAATAACAATTTTACGTTCTTTCACCTAAGTTTTGCATATAAAACACACAAAAAAAAAGATTTATATAAACAAATGGAATGCAAAATATCATGCTGGGATACAAAAACAGTGTGAAACATTTACTTTTGTACAATAGCAGTCGTAAATAAGTGTCACTTACCTTACTGACACTTCTCCAGGATGGTGGAGTAATCAGGCACACCGGAATTTAGATAGTTATCTATATTTGAGTCTAATAAAAAGTTAAAATTAAAGGACTGCTGTGAGCTAACGAAATAAAGCCTGTCCTGTGGCTGAAGCAATCTGCAGCAGGAGGAATGAATCCAAGTAAAAACAGAGCTGAGGGAACCTGGACTGGACCAGAAAAAGCAGTAACTAATGATCCCACAAACTGACTTCAACCAGGAAAAAGAGGCAATCAGTAGATTTACAACACCTGAGTAGGGAGGGGCGGGAAGGGGAAATCTACACACCCATCGTAATCAGGCTGTGTTCCAAAGGAAAACATTTTAGAAGAATATCAACATGTGGTCATTTGATCCATTAACCCAGGGCCGGCCTTCCCGACAGGCAACACAGGCGGCCACCAAACTGCACCCCCCCCCCTTTACAATCACTGTGTTTTCTCTTCATTGAATATTAATAATAAAAATCGGTAACCATACCTGCTAATCTTATGCCCATATTTATATTTATTTTTTTTTTAATTCTTGTTCCATTCTAAATAATTATATTGTGTTGTTTTCACATTGTGTTCTTTGTGTGGTTTTATGATTTTTTGTTGATTGCACTGTTTTGCATTGCTTTTGGATTTTTGTTCCCTCGAGACATTTGCACTATACTGTACGTGTTTTATTGCATTATTGTGCATAATTCTAAATTTTTAAAAAGGTTGTATTTTTTTTCTTCAATGGTTTCTTGTGTCGCCGATGTGCATTGTTTTGTCTTGATATTTAAAATTAAAATAATGTACACACTGTGTATAGTCAAAGTCCACTCTTACCTAGGGCACCGAATGACCAAAAACCAGCCCTGCACAAAACTCACAGGTACTAGGCGTGCACCAATTTTTTTAAAACCCTGACCTGCTGATTCCGATTTTGGCCAATCCAATTTTTTTTAATAACAAAGTATACACATTGAATGTTTCAATCTTATTTTATTGTAAAATATTGAACAATATCCATGTAACTATACAAAACTTGTTGTTTTAACTGCACATGAGTAGTTAACTATAGTAGTTATATCTCAAATATACATTAAAAGTTTAGAACATTGCTGTCCAAAATACTAAATTATATCAGTTCTTTTAGTTTTTTTTCATTTTTCACATTTTAAAAACAAACAAAATTTGTGTAATATCCTGTATCCTGTATCCACATTTACAATATTGCCTACAATGATATCTTTTTATTTCATAGCTTACTTCGGAATAAAATACTTGTTTTAGTTGCTGCTTTCACTACTTCTCAGAACAGCATGAAAAGCTTAGTTAGATGGATTTCTGAGTGCGTCTTAACCCAGGCCTTCCCCTAAACAAGCCACACTACAGAACTCACTCACATGTGCTGTCCCTTAGAGGAGAGAAAGCCAAAAGTGGCACATTTTGTGCAGCTGTTTGTTAATAAATGAGCCTGTGTGGCATTTTGCATCAGCAAATTTACCTCTTTTCTGGAAGACTTTATTGCCATTACTGATGTTAAGGATTTTATATTACCAATATAGATATATTAGCCGTTATATGAAATAAGATCATCAATATACACAGGATATATACTTAGAAAAAAGTTGTTACTGCAGCATGTTTAATTTTAATGACTTTCTAAATTAATTTCATCACGGCTAAGCCTTTTATTCTGTCCATTGCTTAATTCCAACAGTAAAGAGCAAGTTGCCTACATAATCCAGTTAAAATCAGCTCTTACTGTAGTGGCTGCAGATGTTCTAGATGTGGTTTGGATTCTTGGAGTATATTATATTTACATGCTCTGAAACTAAGTCCCATCTCTTTGTTTTTATCATATCAAATGTGGTTGCCGACTGTTCTAATTACCAAATCAACCTCATGCCCTGTGTTTTGTCTGCTCTCCTTGATTCCTGAGGATTAACATGATTTAGGCTTTCCCCATGAGCCATGTGCTCAGTGTAGGAAGAGACAGCTCAATGGCTGAATGGAAACATTTTGATGTGGAAAAAATGTCAAGATGAATTCATCCACCGAGGGGGTGAGGTCTCTGGCTGCACATTTGACAGCCAATAAAAGTAATGAAGGGGACAAAGAGCTGAAGTAACTGACAGTGACAATGGGAAGAGGTTTTTTTTTTAACACGACTAATGCATTTAGCAAGTGTGTTTAATTAGCGAGGGTGAAGTAAAACATCTTGAAGTAATTTCACTTATTAGAAAACCAAAAATTCAAGTTCAAGTTCAATTACAATTAAACACAATTACTGAGCCTGAAATAATCAAGAAGACAGTCATCAACATCCCCCACCAGACTGGTTGTCATTATAACTCCCAACCTTTTCCTAAATGTCTTTAATCTAAGAACTTAGATGTATACATAGGAACGTATTATCACATCAGAATATTAAATTACTAACTGTCTCAAACCAGTTTTAAGAAAAGCTGTCCCCTCTGAAGATACCTCGAACAGAGTAAAAAAAAATGGCACAAAGGCAATAACTCCGGATAAAATATTTGCGCACTTCTCATTTTTGAACTCCAGCAAGGAATTGATACCCTGAAGCCACACATCGAATTTGGTTATCCTATCTTAAACGATTTCTAATAAAAGTTGCCCCCCTTTGAAGATACCTTGAACAGAGTAAATAAAAATGAAATAACGGCAATAACTCCGGAAAAAAATAATTTTTTAGCTTGATATTATACACATTTCAAGAATTATTAACTACATACGTGTAGAACTGTACATAGAACTGTAACATGGTTCCACAGTTTAGCATTAAATTATTATTGACAATTTTTACAGCATTTTCATGGCAGTTGCAATTACAAAGTAAATTATCTGAACTCAATTACAATTTAATTACGATAACGACAGCAACAGATTTTTAAAATTACATTCACGCCATTATAATTATAATTGACACCAACCCTGTGTAGATGTATTTTTAAATAGTTTTAGGGCAAAATTTCACACAAAACTGAATTTATTTTTATATAGTTTTCACCAGTTAGTTCACATATATTTTAAGTATCTTCTAATTTTCTCATATTTACCATAACAACTATTTTCTTCATGAATCTTTTTGTTGCGCTTGTCTACACATTTTCTTTTTTTGTTACTACAGACAACACAAGCATATAATAGTGATTCTGTGGAATCACTACCAGACTGCGTGTTTAAGACAAGCAGTTACGCTCTCCTCCAGGCTGCTTCTCACAGACTAATGGCAAACGTTTCCTGACTGAACCTCGAGAATTATTTATCATCTTTTGATAGAGTTTGCAATTAAAGTTCACTACAGTTTCCCTTTAGGCATTTTGTTTAATATCTTATAGCTCACTCAGCTCAGTCAAACTCATTCAACGCTCCTCATACCAGCTCAAGGTCACGTTTAACACAAACATTCTGTTTATCTCAGAGCAACATGTACTCTATAAGAATTGCATTTACAACAGCGTTTCACAGATCTTAACCTTCTTGATTTCCCTACATTTCATCATTTGTCCTGACGTCCCTTTAGCGCAAAATATGACAAGCTGTCACTTGATTTTTCTCTTTTTTTCTTTGACTCAGAAGCAGAAATAATACTAACATTCTTTGGTGGAAAGGGTTATTTTGTTTTTTTTCTTTTTGTGCTACTCTCAAAATCACTGCATCGAGACATCTGTGCAATACTTAAGTATGAAAGACTTATTTTAAACAGCATTTAGGCTCATAGGATGCCATCATTATTATTATGGATCTTTGTAGATGTAATACAGCCTTCACACGAAGGAGCGCTGCAGGCGTTACAAAACGGATTGTTTGTTTGCTTGACACAATCCTTAAGGGGCCCATGTTACACTAAATGAACTTTTCTGTGCTTTAAACATCATAAAATTGCTATTTGGGCTTCATACACTCAATCGTTAGAGGGCGATTTGCTCTTTTCTTACTGCAGGGCGAGCCCAAACACCTCGCTTCAATTTGGCGACACGTTCCCACTTTGATGACAATTTTGACGCGGCACAGAGCTGGAGAAGCCACTCCTCCAAGAAGCTCTCTGCCGTGATTGAGATATAAACAGAAACGCCCACAAAGGTGAGCACTTCAGCGTTCTTTGCGCAGTGCTATGTATGCATTTTCTACAGTCTATGTTTGTCCCGGCCCCGCCCCCACGCTCTGTCTCGTGTTTATGAAGCAGCATGGAGCTCGGCTGCGTAGTGGGTGGGCCGTCCTCTGGCCCTACATCACTGCACGGGGAGGAGGAAGTCAGTGTCCCATATATAGACACGCCCACTCATGAATATGCATAAGTTGGCCGCAAATCAGCCTTTTTCTATAGAGTTGCTCAGAAAGTGACTTTTCAGAGGCTAAAACTCTGCAAAACAAGCGAGTTTGGGAAAATAAACCTCAAATACTATGTTTTTGGGGTTCTTAAAACAAATAGAGATGGGTGAAAAATACCATGATATGGAACCTTTAAACTTTTCGGGATGCCCGGTTGTTAAGTGTCTGCTCATGTTGCCCATATTTCCGGACGAGTAGCGCACTGTACACTTCCAGTGTTTGCATATTGTCCACCTTTTTCTCCTTTATGGTTTTGTTGATGCAGTGAAACCAAAATGTTTCAATGTCTAAAAGTTCTTTGAACTCCTCTGTTTCTACCTCAATCTGCTGGCTGCCACCATCGCACGCCATTGGCTCGAATGCCTGTAACCTATGACAAAGCCGCAATGCATTATGGTACTTGTAGTTTACTCTGAAAATGTCCACTTCAGCCAACCAAAAAACTTAATTTGAAGCGCAACTGCTGATTATTATATACCGTGACATAACCACGACAATATCGAGGCACTTTTAATACCGTGGTATTGCAATATCGTCACGCCTAGTGATTACTGTACTCTCAAGCATTCTCCCCCTATGGCTCGAACAGATGATCATTCACACTGGAGCCTGGACGATATTAGCTTCATTAGCTTCATTGGCTCTATCGGCAGCAATTATTACAAAATGAAAACAATGGGAGAAGTAAATTAGTTGATATCAACAGTCCAGTTAGTTTGTCTTTTTTCATTTATTCATGTTTACTGTTTGCAATTTGCTTTATTTTTGAATATTTATTTAACATTATAGGACCGAAATAGTTTGCACAACTTCGCCTTTTCTTATTAATCAGTGGCTTTACAGTCATATTGTTGACAGTTTACTAATTAAAGCTAATCAATTTTTCTTTTTTATTTACTAGTGTTCTACTTGTTTTTCCTAAATCGTATTTTATATACTATTAGAATTTGTGTTTATGTTTAGTATATCCTGTATTAAAAGCAATGAAACAATTCTTCACATCAATCTCTCAGTTCACCTCCAATAAATGAGGGCGGATCCCAACACTTTTTCCCTTTTGACTCGACTGCATTAACTCTTGACATTGGATTTCTTCTCTGTGACGACTCAATGTGTGTTATTTTTGTGTGTTTATGTGTGAGTGTGCCACAGTTTTATTGTCTTCTTTGTTCATTAAAACCTTCCTGTGAGGGATAGAGAGGGCATAAACATGAAATCATCAGTGGAAAGCAAAGAAGCCATTTCCCTCCCCCGACCGCCGCCCCAACGACTGGATCGATGGCGTCCGAGCAAGGGTGACGACCACAGGGTCAGTCATCACGTCGAGTCCCTGATAACATGGGAGGATGCAATTGTGGCCGCCTGAATGGCTTTTTAATTCGGGCATTTATTGGAGAGGGAGCACTGTAGCATTGCCCTCAGAAAGTAGCGCTCACTCTATTGTAGACTGACCTTGGTGCAGGAGGGGGCGCATGAAGTTTCTACATCAATCCTTTCTCTGTCCCTCCAGAGAGACTCTGGATATACAGTAATTGTTTGCCTCAAGTGCTGTGCATCGTATTCACTGAATTTAAATGTTGGTTCTATTTCCACCAGGACAGGAAAGCAGTCTGAATTAACTTAAAACGCACACAGCCTAAATTTCATTTCCTGCACTAGTAGAAACAAAAACAACATTATATCCCTTTTTTTGTATATTGGTAACAAACTTTAACTAGAATATTTGCATTTCCTGAAGAAAATGAAAGGGGGGATGGAGGGGCTGGCCCGCATAGCATATATTAACATTAGAAAGCATTAGCTAGCATTATCCTAACTTTAACATCAGCACTAACTAAGCATTATCATTAGCATTAACCTAGTGTTAGGATTAGCCTAGCAATGACATTAGCTTAGCATTAGCATTAACAAAGCATTGCCTCTAACCTAGTATTAGCCTCAGCCTAGCATTAGCATTAGCTAGTATTATCCTAACATTAACATTAGCACTAACTAAGCATTATCATTGGCATTAACCTAGTGTTAGGATTAGCCTAGCAATGACATTAGATTAGCATTAGCATTAACAAAGCATTGCCACTAACTTAGCATTAGCATTCGCCTACCAATAGCACTAACCTAGCATCAGCCTAGCATTAGCATTAACCTAGCATTGATATTAACCAAGCGTTACTAACCTAGCATTAATTAAGCATTAACCTAGCAATAGCTAAACATTAGCAATAAGGTAGAAAAAGGTTGAAATGGGTTGAAAAAGGTTGAAATGGGTAGAAGGTAGTGGCTGAACATGTTAAAGGTTGATTACTCAAAATCAGTTGAAGAATGGCTGGGGATGAAGGGCTTAAAAGTTGAAAAAGTCAGTGCAATAACTCAAAAAGTTTAAAAGTTAGAAATTATAAGAGCGATAGCATAACAATCTGGAATCTTCTGTGCAGTTTGATAGCGGTAGGAGGAGTAAACGCAGGCGGAACAATTGTCATAAAGGACCAGGATAACAGTAGTATTAGTGAGGATGCCTCCTGCATACAACTAGCTTTGGTTAATCCTAATAATCTAGCGGGGTCGTTTAATAAAAAATTGCCTAAAACTGAAACAAATACTTTTTCGTGGTATAATAAAGAATATTTCCAACTCCACAACATGATTGTTAATGCAACAACGTGTCATACGTTGGCAAACCTGCCTTTCAGTGAGAAAACTTAGATCATCCTAACCAAAGTCTTTTGGAGTTAACACGGAGGAGCAAGTAAACTTTTAAATAAGCCTGGGGGTGGGCAAGGTTTTTATCTGAGGTCTATGCATATTAAAAGGAAAATATCTTTGTTTCTCTAATCATCTGCCAGGGGTATATGCTTTTCTGCTTTGTTTGCTGAGATCGAGGCTCTGTTTTCATGAGTAGGGATAGAAAAAGAAGGATTAAGACAAAAGAGGCTGCGTAGCCTCGTGCTAGCTATAGCTAAAGGATAGATTGAATATTTTTTAGTGCTAACTCACTTTTGCCTGTTCACTTATTAGCTAGTACACAACAACAATTACACAGATTTTTTCATTCACTAGATGACCAAGTTTTTTACTTGTTAACATCTGTGCAATAGAAATAAACAACTTTACATTTATGTCAGCATTCAGAATGATGACCAATCTGAGCATTAGTACAAGAAACAACAAAAGGTTTGGTATATTTTGTCAATTTTTCTCTTGTATTGTGTAATTTCTAAAACCATAACCTTGTTTTTTTTCATATTGTGTATTTTTTGCTGTCGTTTTGTGCATACTTGTTGTCGTTTTGTAAAATTTTCTGTAATTTTGCATGTTTTTTTTGAGTCATTTATGATTTTTTCTGCCGTTTTGTGTTTTTTTCCTTCATTTTGTGATTTTTTTGGTGGTCCGCCATTTGTCCATGTCTGCTGTACAACGTGATTTTCTAACACAGACCTCAGATTGCGGTTCAAAAAGAACGTCAACAAAAGGTTTAAAGTCGATACACGCTGCTTTTTTCTTATTCACGAGTTCAAAATCAAAACCAACAATCAATCAGTAGTCAGTGGAAAAGAAGCTGAGAATTGTGTTTACGTGTTGGCATTCTCTATTCTGTAGAGCAACATTTTGATCTTAAAAGTATTACCTGCAGTCCAAGGCTAAGACGATATTCCATCAACGTTGATGAACAGTCATTGGAACCCTAAACAGGACAAACAAGTATAGAAATAAAATGGATGTGTCAGTGTTAAGAGGGTAAACGTTGTGGAAGACCTCATTTTAAGGTTGAAAAATGATGTGGAGAGTAATAATCAAAGTAAATGTCTATTTGAATGTGAAAACAAAGTCTAAAAAGTTCTCTACAACGTAGTCGTGGGCTCAAATGTCTCTTTTTCAAAGTGGTCATATTGTGTTGAGTATTTCCATATTGTACTTGTGTCCCTTTTGGACATTTAGAAAAGTCTGCTGTTAATTACCCAGGGTAAGTCATTATGCCAAATGCAGGTTCAATCTAGCAGAAGGCAAGGACTATTACAGCCAGCATAGATTTTGATTACTGATTATATGCTTGAGTGACTTCATCCTTCTTCACAGCTCCTCACATAACCGGGAGGGAGAAAATTGCCTCTCATTGTGATTTATTTCAAGCCATGTCTTGCTTTTTGTATGTTGAATTCATTTTCAGAACAAACTTTTATGATGGTGAGACAGAAGCTGTGCAATGGTTAGTCGTGGAGTTATTCTCTGAAATTTCACAATTTGGCTCATATGAGATTGATCAGAGAGTTCTCACGGGACACAAGGTAACCTTTACACACGTGATTAATACAGAACAACCTCTCAGCCTTTATGTTGACAGGGTGTTTGGACTGAACCTCTCTTTGGACTGAACCTCTCTTTTACAAGTCCAGCTTATAAAAGGTAAGTGTTAACATACATTGGCGTACATAATCCATAAAAATACAAAATGTTCTTATTGGCGACAATCAGGGTTGGGTTCAATAACAATTACGTTTTCAATTATCCATGTTCAATTACAAATCAATTATGATTATGATAATCGGCATTTTTTTACAAATTAATTATAATTATATTTTTCCCGTGAAAGTCAATTAAAAATATGTTATCAATTACTACAAGTTCAATTACAATTTTATTAAAGTTTATTCATATAGTGTTGTGATGATTGTATGCAGTTTTTTATGTGTGTACAAGGTCGTTTCAGCATATTTATTTTTATATTTTAGTGCATTTATTACAATATCTTATGTAAAAGCCCAACTAGGGACAAGAGTTGCTATAAACTCTTTGGACAAAACATCAGTTACACTCACAGTATTGTTACTCTGTAAAGTTGTATCGTCTTGTATCGTCCCTAAAAAATTCAATTATATCCAAACTTTAAACCACTAACCCCTAATGCTGTATTCACACCGAATGAGTCACAAAATGTTTGTGTGACAAGATTACATACAAAGTCAATGGATAGATGCTTCCAAGATGGGAAATCTTTCCTGTGCGGCGGTGCGGCCCGATCCGCGCGTCACGAGCATTGGTCGTGCGAGCCCGATTGAACTCCTGCGACTGTTTCGCATGACGAAAGCCAGTCAGAGTCTTTGTTGACGATGACGTCAGGCCGTCAACACGGACACCGGTCTGTTCACCCATTCAACCATGGAGTAGAAGCTGTGTGTGACCACCTGGAGCTGTATGACACGGGACCTTTATAACTGGGACCGGACGAGGAAGGATTTGGCGCGGAGGAGAATGAAAGTTGGCACTGAGCTAAGATAGCATTAGCCGCTAATCACACCGGCTTTTTGCACTGGTGGTTAATGTTTATGAGAGGAGAAAAAGGAGCGCAGCTCCTCGCTTCAGCAGGCAGTGAAACTCACCGAGTTGGATGTGTCGCTGGTGGGCGGGGCTTTGCTTGAAACTCGCATATGGAGCGAATGGTGACATTTTTTGATCCAGTGAAACCTGTGGAACGTTTCGTGCAGCAGATGCGTCCGGTGCCGTAGAAGACACATTTGGTGTAACCCTTACCACCTGTATGATTGTGTCACTGACAGGGGAAAACTTAATATGAAACATATTTTAATATTTGTGAACAACACACGTGTAAGCCATAGAACTCTTTTGCGTTTAATTAAATAGTTTTTTAGTGAATTTTCATGGTAATTACAATTCCAAAGTCAATTATCTTAACTCAATTACAATTCAATTACAATTACAACAGAGACAGATTTTTAAAATTACAATTATGATTCTCAGGACAGGGTAGTTAAGGGTTTATTGGTCCCGGAGCAAGTCCGGAATGATCCTGACCCTATCAATAAACGTTCTTCCAAGCTTTTAAGGTGTGAATGATCATGGTACCATGATCAGAATCACAGGACAAAGAGGGGATTTGGTCGTCTCGTCTTGTCTAATACATAAAACTATACCTTGGACCAATCTTTGCTCTATACGTACGTCATAGGACATCAATTAACAAGCTTCCCTGATCTCTTTTGTTAGATATTGACCAAACTGTAACAACCTACACGAGCTGCAGATTTGGAGTTTCTGCTGTTTAACATTCAAACTCTTCTTGCCTGCTAATGCTTTTTAATATAATGCACTTGATTCCTACCCACTAACAAGTGCCATGACAGGGAGATATCATTAACAGTAGATGTGGAAAACAAAGGTGGAGTGGCCTAATGGTACCTACTGTATTTTCAAATGAGTTTGGACAATGGCACAGCAGTCATAATAAAAGTCTAAGTGCTTTTTATGGTTTAATAGCATGAAATTCAACCCGCTCCACAGAAATGATTTCATCAAAAGTGCCTCATCTGTGAATAGCCACGTTCTCATCCCCAGACATTTTCAGGCATCTGTTTGATGAACCCTGCTTGTAATACATTATTCCAATTTAACAGACTCAAATGCAAATGGAAAGCAGTATCAATTTCAATGTGATTTATCACAAAAATGTACTATACTATTAATAATCTCCAGAAAACGACATGACTTTTATCTGAGCAACACATCCGACCAGGGCCTGTTGTAGGCAGGCATATATGAGGGGGTAGTCAGAAATGTTAAGGGGGCATCATACGTACACATCATGCTCCAGCACTTTGTTTCCCCTGTGCTTATAGTAACAGTATTTTCTTCATTGAATTGGGTTGATAGCTTTGTGTCCAACCCCAACCTAGAGAAGTGGATTACACTTAAGCTTGGTTTAAGGTTCAGCGTCAGGACCTACACCGGGGGCATGCCGTGAACGTCACGCAGAGGTTGGCCCTTTTACTTCTGCGTGGAGAAGTCGATTCTCTCTGTGACTCAATCCACTGTAGAAACAACTCTCGTATCGCTACGCTAAAAGTTGAAACATGGCGGTGTGACTGGAAAAAGCAGATACCGGGGCTGAGGTTTGGAGCTGACCAATCACAGCCCGAGCTGAATATCCGTCAATGCGTCAACTTGACGGGTAGTCAGGATTTTTGGGAGGCGCACAAAAGGTTACGGGGGAGGGGGTCTGCGCCTACTTGCGTCTACGGTGGGGGATTTTACGCAGAACCCTAAATCAGGCTTTAGTCAGGCCTCTACTTTCAATTCTGTCCAACTTGGGTGTCCCACCTGAAGACAAAGCTCCTGCTGTTATAGCTCTTAAGGTCACTGAGGCAAACCCCCTGACCACAATAAGGTGGCATTCCTTCATTCAGATTTTAATCAACCAACAATACAGGGGCGGATCTAGAAAAAAATCAATGGGGTGACAAGAGAGGGGCAGCATTTTTTAGAGGTGGCAACATACAGCAGACGTACATAAAGCATATTGAATTAAAGAGCTGGGTATCGCCAGGTACGTCGTGATGCGATATATCGCAATACTTTTGCCCGCGATAACGATAACAGTGCGATAATCAATATATCGCGGGAAAATGTATCCACGATACATCACGATAACTGTTACTAAAGAAATTCAGAATTTATCGACTGCACTGAATCCATTTCATAGGAATTACAAAACATTTTCACATGAATAACAGCCAAGTGTGTACAGCACAGTGGCTCTTCTTAACACACATTGACCACAACTAGTCACATGTGCTTGTGTCATGTTTAAGTCTTTAAGGAAAGCCTGATACTAAATATTGGTTTACCAAAATATTGTTAATGTTTGTGCAAATTAACTTTAAATCATTAAAAAAACCAAATGAATGCAGAAAATAGTCATTTCAGTGCCAATATTATCAACTTCTCTGTAAACATGGACACATATCAGTGCTGCTTAACAAGCACAATGATTATATCCTCTTCATTTTTGTGAGATTCACAAAGTATCTTCACCATGTTTTCTTTGACAGACATTGATTTATAGACGCACAGAAGTGAATGGACATGAGCCTCCTTGCCAATAGCTCGACACCGTAATATTTACTGGAGTGGAGACTAACATCCACACAGAAAAACAGCTTCTGTCCATGAAAATAAACAGGGCAATTGTCACATCCATCACACTGAAGAACCATTCTGTGACATTTAACAAAGTGGATGACTTGGAATTGTGTGAGTGATAAAAAAGTGTCTCGTAGTTTTATTTAAATTACTATGGTGCAACATGTTTTTAATATTACAAAAATATGGCTTTAAAACAGTTGATTTCACTGATATTATAGTTATTATTATTTTAACATTGACATGTTAATGATGACACACTGCTATATAACTAGGTAATAACCTCACCGTTTATTTGTTATTTTGATTTGGTTTTAAACCAAAGAACAAAGGGTACACGGATTATAATGCTACATATATGATTTTGATACAATTTATTTCTCATTTAATAATAATTAAATATTTCTATAATCAAGTCAACTTCCAGACACCTGTTATTCAGTAGTCCTGTTTCTTTACATGAACAGACACTGTTTGTTGTGTGGAGTTCGTATAAATCAACCCATTTACGAGCACGGACCGGCTAAACCCCTTCTTCAACCCAGTTCTTATCGTCATAAAATCAGCATCACTACTACAACGCTGCGCTTTCATTATTATTTCATTTCCTGATATTGTATATAGTTTATCATTTTTACCCAGAGCTGCCAACTTTTAATAAAACCTTGGAGTGAGATTCAGTGGGATCGACCACATTTTTGTCATTTAGGACTACACATAAAAATGTTGCTGGTCGACTGATTTGGTGAATGTTATTCTGATCTCCGGCGGTGCTGCAGTAATAATTTAGCCACGAACATAAAGTACTAAAAGCATTTTAGACATTTACAAAGCGTCCATTGCCTTTACATGCTTTAACGACACATAGTAAGGTGATCAGATTGCTGAAAAGAAATAATGGGACATTTCCCGCTTGGAGATTAAAATTAAATGAATAATGTCTGATAAAAGGCTGTTTGGTCCAATCTAGAACAGTGTAGGCCTACCTGTACCCCTAGGGGTACTTAAAGACCTTGCAGGAGAACCTTGAAAATATTTATGAATCTCAGACAGTGCTCACCAAATATGTAAGCAAATAAATACACTGATTTACATTATTAATAGACACTTTAAATGAGCTCTTTCCTTACTTTTACTAGTAAATATTAGTTTTATGAGCCTAAATATGATTAATAATTTGCCATAAAAAGTTAGAAAATGCTAGAAGGCTGCTCAACTATAGGAACAATAGGAAATTAAAAAAAAAAATACTAATCTTTATTATTAATTTCTAGAAAAGTTTCACAAGCACTTAATTTAATTATGTTTCAGAACTTTAGGAAATTGAACAAATGTTCTTTCTGAAAGAGAATGTATGAATTTCTCCTCAGCCTCCCCAAACGTGTGCACACTCAACACACACCGGACACACCCACGTCAGTGCACATTGCCTCACACACACTCAAACCTACACAATCCTGAACCCAACTCACTCACAAAGAAGTCCCACAAGTGAACACACAAGCTGCAGCGCACAAAACCTGTGCACAAACACTCACCGATGTCTGAAGGCAGTGGAACGTCAGTCACGGAGGGAGGGAGAGAGACTTCGGGATCGTTACTCTCTTTTTGGAGTGATACAAATGTGTGCTCACGGCAAATGCGTAAAGGTTGGCAGCTTCGTTTTTACCTCTTTCCTCTCTTGCGCCAATGCAAACAACGCCCTTTCGTGCCGCTCTCGCGATACTTGCGCATCTTCTTCGTTGGTGTTTTAGAACATTGTCTCTGCAGTCAGGAAGCAGCAGCGAGGTATTACCGGTCGGTGTACCACAGCCGCATAGTGGGCCCTGGCCAACTCTGCTACGGCCCTGGAGTAGCAGGTGATGGTTGGATGTGAAGATTACAATATCAAACATTTCAGAGCTACTTAGCTTCAGATTAACTCTCAGATTTAAGTTGAATTGCAAAAAAAATAATGTTTTTCACTTTTGTATCTGAAGCTTGAAGATAGTCCTATTGATCAATATCAAATCCCCTGCCCGTTGATATAAGCATGGCACAATATCATGAAAAATATAACAGAAAACATAATACGAGTTTGAGAGAAAAGAGTTGGTAACAAAAAGTTAACACAAAAGGAAGGTTAACTTTTTTTATGTTTTTAATTTCAGGCCCAGTACTGAACTTTAGTGAGTGAGAACGTTATTGTAATTGACTTTGAGGATAAAAATAATTGTAATTTAATTGTAATTGGAAAAAATGCTGGTCACTGTAATCGTAATTTTATTGTAATTGAACATGGTTTCTTGAAAATGTAATTGTAACTGAAAAATGGAATTGACCCCAATCCTGAAACAAACAAAAAAATATTTCCACCTTAAATGAGAATCAAAATATGTTTGTTTATTGATTACCATCATTCACTCCAGCTACGTACCAACTGGAAACAGTACCAGCTTTGTGGATGTTTGACAGCATGAATAAGCTTCTGGAAAGGATAGAGATCTATATTACCGTATTGATCAGTCAAAAACCTGACAAAGGGTAAAACACGGTAAAGTTTCCAAATGCTAACTTGTGATTACTATTGGAAAAGTGGTGGGTGGCAACTCTGAGCAAAACTTTTTGTGTTTCCTAATGTTATGTAATGTGTGGTGCAGTGCTGCACAGTCTGTAGTGCATCTCGTACTAATCTTATTTTCACATTTGATAGGCGGTCGTTGCAGGATGCCCGCTGTGCACGGCTGTGGAAGTGTTTGCAGAGAAGTTGAAGCCCCCGTCCCCCACCCCTCCATGGCCGCCCACAGGGAGCAGGTCTTGGCTGAGCAATTGTTCACATGCACATCACATTAGCATATCGGCCTTCCTGCACAGACGTTTAATGCAGTTGAAGCACAACATAAAAGGTAATATCACTTTGTTTAGACACAAAGGCAGAATGCGCCACTCTTCAGGCTTTGTACATGCATGTTTTTTAATTGCCAGCATGGCTTTATCTTTGCATTTCTGCTTGAAGGTAGTGCCGTTGTCGTGGCACGTTGATTTCATTACTCAGGTAATTAAACCAAATGAGGATTAGTTTCAGTGTTGTCATCTGTTCATCTTTTATTAATTCATACAAAGGGCTAACACTCTTTTATATTGACTCAGACAACAGCCAGGTTTAGTTCACAACTATGGGCTGTGGCAATTATCAAGCTATATAAGTTAGCTCACTTCATTGATATTTAGCTAATTTTCCTCACATTTCAGACAGGAATTCATGCAATCCTAATAATGTATTATGTCATTATCAACCATGTTCATATGAAAAAAACAAAACAATGCCAAGTATTCTATCTAAATGTTAAATCTAGATTGAAATGCCGAAATTTTTTTACAAAAAAAGCAACAATACACAAAATTACTGAAAAATACAAAATATTAATACAAAATTACACAAAGAAAATACACAAAATTGTTTGGAAAAACACACAAAATTCTAGACAAACACACAAAAAGGAAAACAAAAATACACAAAATGACTACAAAAAGACACAAAATGACTTTAAAAACACAAAACAACATAAAAAATACAGAAAGACAAAAAAACAGAACTGAAAAAAAAATTAAGAAAAATGTACAAATTGACTACCAAAAATACACAAAAAGGAAAACAGAAACACACAAAATGACTATATATATATATATATATATATATATATATTTTTTTTTTTTTAATTTATTTATTTTTTTTTGGATTAGACAATAAGATCTCTGTGGCTCCCTCTGTGATAAAAGCGTAAGAGTAAAACCCTTTTCATATTGATTTCTCATCACAAAAACCAATGTATGGTTTTGTGACATGATAGATACTATAATTTGATGAGATGTGAGATATATAAACTAAACATTTGATGGCAGCACAGAATGAAAACAAACACCCTCCATTTCCATGCAAGTGAATCAGAAATATAAACCCAAACACTCTGAATCTCTTATGTCTTCACTAAGTACTACTCATCATCCCTCCCAGCCCACAGGCGTCCTTACGTTAGCAGTGTGTGATTGTGATTCAGGGCGGCGTCAGTCAGAAAACACCAAACAACTGTTGCTGGTGACATCCAATTAGCGGCGTCACTTGCAAAAGCAGGTATTAGCACGTGTTACGGTCTCACTGCTGTCCCTGATGTTTACACTCAGCAGCATTTTAACATATTAACAACACCAGCCCTGTTGCTTCTCTTCCTCTCCTCCCAAAGATAGGTTTCCCTCCACCTGATCCACTGACGGGGATTTTATTATTGTGGAGCAAAAGAATTCTGTGGAATCAACAGTGTGAGCTCTAAAATCCCATAAAAATGTCTGTTTCTCTCCAAATCATTCTAATCCATCCACAGGAGGTCACGTTTTCTTACTAAATTTAATCCTAAAGTTAAAAAAAAACAAGTTTTAATGTTGCTCTCTCACAGCAAGGGTGAAAACATGTGATTATATCTGATCTGAAGGTCACATTATCAACATTCATGTCAGCATTTATAAGAGCATTAATACACTAAAAAACTAAGAAATTGTGCATTTGTTTTTTTCTTTGTTGTTTTAAATGTGTTGAGTCATTTCATGTGGTTTTATTGTCTTTTTTTTCTTATTATTTTTTTAAATATTTATATTTCTATATTGAAATATATATTTTTTTCTTCTTTATTTAGGATCAATACATGTCAAACATATGGTCATAACAGCTTAAATTATTTTATAGTCTGATCCATTTTTTTCTTTATTTGTTTTTACCACCTATTTCTGTAATCTTGTGTATTTTTTTTTGTGCTATTGTGTGTTTAGTAATTTTGTGTATTATTTAGTCCTTTTGTGTGTGGAGTCGTTATGTGTTTGTCCTGTCCTGCTTTTCATTAAATTGTGTTTTGTGTTTTCTGGCTTTGTGTGTATTTTCCTTGTTAATGTGATTTCAGAGTCAGTTTGTGTTTTTGTTGTTTTATATGTTTTTAGAGTCAGTTTGTGTGATTTTGTTGTCATTTTGTGTATTATTTTGTCCTTTTTGTGTTTTTATTTTTTTTTTTCTGTCTGTTTTTGATTGAGTGTATTTTCTGTCATTCTTTTGTATTTTTCTTGGTCTTGTGTGTGTTTTCAGGGTCATTTTGTTGGTTTTTGAAGACATTTTGTATAATTTTGTGCGTTTGTTTTGAACGTCACACAAAATCAGATTAAGGGCAGTCATTGCTTACCTCTGATATGGACAAAAACATTTAGCCACACATTTTGGACGATGTGATGCTTCCATGTTTGTGGACTGTTTTGCTGGAAGGCCTTTTGTTAGAACCAGAATATAAAAGTAATTATTCCGACTGTCATTTAAAGTCCTATCAGATCAATAAGAACAACTATACAATATTTGTTCCCTCTCTTTCTACAGGCTTTTATTTTGAAACTGGATAGAACGTCTGATTGATTCTTATAAAATCAAACTGAACAAATATAACACTGCGCCGCTGCTGTACAAACCTGACATTCCTCATCATCAATCTTCCTTTTCATTTCTTTTCTTGTAGCAAATCTAAAAACTATGTAACTTAGAGGGATCAATCCTCTCCACCTACCTTGTTCAAAGAACCATTAGCTTTATCGTAAAGTTGAATTTAATTGAATTTAACCACAGATTTGTAACTGCGACGCGTGACACGGTGCAACAAACGTGACATGAACAGTGTAATTACGCCTGAGATGGGTATCGGCTTATTTACCAAGCCCTCTCATCGGTTGGGTCACATCTATTCCAGATAAAGCAATTTGGCTTTGATAGACCCTCAAAAAGTAGTTGTGCATGCAAATGGCAGCATTCATTAATATGGGACTGCTCTGAGTGGCAAAGAGAGGCCATTACCACGAGACACTGGGCGCCATTATCACAGAGTAGAAAGTGAGATGGATAGACCTTTCTGTTCACACCAATCATGGCTGATGTGGTTAATTTGGCTCCGTGCCAGAGGGAGCAGTGTGTTTTTATAATAAACGTCTGCAGGTTGGTAATTGCAAAGCCAAGTCGTCCGTGGACAGGCTTCTCTGTATATACTGTGCGACCATGGAATGGGTTTAATAATACACGCGCACGAACACACACACACACACACACACAGCCGGCCTCCCCAGGCTCAAACGTTTATTAATCACAGTGTGTGTGTGTGTGTGACAGACAGACAGTCAGAGTGTGTACACACGCAGAATCAACAGCCTAATGACAGCCAGTCCACCAGGAAGACTCTCGCTTTATTAATACAGCGCCGGGGACGCTAATAAGCTCCCCGTCTACTCACACACATTGATGTTGACATCATGATCAGGACGCCCAACCAATTAGAAGATAATATCCACGTTCATAATCATTGGTATGCAAATGATTTTGACCTGGACGTGACCAAGCTGGGACCTCTCCTCAGCGTTTGTCCATCAATAAATAGCTTCACTAGAGTCGTTACAACGTCCATGGAAATCAATATGAAAAGGGTTTTACTCAGAATAATGTGTGTTAGAAATCTCTGTTCAATCCTATTGTTATTGTAGGGCAGGGATGGGAAAAATGTGACACAGTGGGGGCCACGGAGATGTCATTGTCTGATACAAGGGCCACAGTTTGCACATTTTTGTTGCTGTTTTTTGTGTTTTTGGGATGTTTTTGGGACGTTTATTTTATTTTTATTTTGAGTTTGAGTTATTTTGTGTATATTTTTTGTGTATCTTTATGTAAATTTGTTTACATTCTTTAAATTGTTGTTGTCGTTTTGTATATTCTCAGTATAGTCATTTTTTTTTTTTTTTTTTTTTTTGGTTTTGTGTTTTGAGCCATTTTGACTATTTTTGATGATTTCTTTTTTCCCCCAGTACTTTCAGCATTTCACGCATCTTCTTATTAACTCTAAAACAGACAAGGGTGGCCCGGGGCCCATATGCGGCCATTGGTCAATTATTGTGCAGGATCGAATGTATACATACAAAATGACTCCAAAAAACACACACAAAATGACAACAAAAATACATAAAATAAATTAAACACACAGAATGACAAAAATACATAAAGTGAGTCATAACACACAAACAGCAAAAATGCACAGAATTACAGAAAACATCACAAAAATAATATTGTGACTCAAAAAACCTACATAATTACAGAAAAATTGCAAGTAAGAACAACAAGACAAAAAGACAAAAAAAAAAAGAAATCACAAAAAAAAGACTAGAATAATACACACAAAAAAAATCCATGACAACAAAAACACTAAAACCCTTAGTTTTTGTGCAGCTAGTATGAGCTCAGTGTACTTTGCTAGAAGAAATAGGCAGCAGAAACACCTTTGATGAGACTTTACCTAAAAAAACAAAAAAAAAAACAAAAAAAAAACAAGTGTTGCCAAAGGCAGAAACACTTAAATCCAACATGAACATCTGTAAAAGCAGCTGAAATGTGTCATGTAGAACCTGCTCGTGGCTCTGGTGGTAAACAGGTCGTTTTGTGATCGCTGGGTCAGACTTTCAATCTCTGCTGCCACACGATAAGTCCTGAACCCTCCTGGTGTTATTTCTACGACTGTCAGGCACCTTTCACTGCTGCCGCTTTGTTGGTCCTGATAAAAACAGTCGAGCACGTTGGGCCTACAAAGGTTAGAGTGCAGTTCAATCAACCTCTGAGTGGGAAGACTCAGGAACCATAAATGCAGTATTATATGTAATATTGTAGAGAGAATACATTGCAATACTGGTTGACATTACGAAAGAAAGATGCAGGAGATGACCCCAGACTGTAGGTATAGGGTTAAAGTGATCCTAACTCCTAACCCATCATGTGAATTCACTTTAGTTGATCGGTCTAAAGCTGAATAACACCTTTGTTATTATTTCAGGTCAGAAATGTCTTTGAAGTAAGAATCTAAGGTGAAACACAATTTCAATCTCATGTTTTAGTGCTTGGTTATGTAAGTAAGTACATTTCATTTATAAAGATCTTTTCACAGGTAAAAAACCATGAAGTGCTGTACAAACATTTCAATATCATCCCGCCCAAAGAATGAAAAGACAATCACATATAACATGGGAGGACAAGAACGGGTGAAACTGTGGGTCGCCATGGGCACGGGAGGTGCCCCGTATTTAGATGAAAAATGGGAAAACAACAGGAGGAGAGGTGAGGGGGAAAAAGCAGGTTTTAAACTAACTTCCCTATTAGGGAGAACAGTATAAAACTAGTCAAAAAAAAAAAAAACCTCCTCGGCGTCCGTGCACAAAGGCAAAACACAGTCACACAGTCACAAACGGAGGAAAAAACGAAAGGATTGCCAGATGCTGGGGGGTGCGTGCGTGCAGCCTCTGTAGGTCCTTCACATGCTCCTTTGTTGCTTTGCCCTCCCTCTGATACAGTCAGATGATGTGTGACAGCCTTGGTAGATCTGGTACAGAGAATAAAAGCCCAGGTGGTGATGGGGGAAGAGGAGAGGGAGATGGAGCGTCAAGCCTACACAACATCCTTGGTGAAACAGAAGACAGCCTTGAGCAGCTGTGCTGTGGGGAAGCCGATGGTGAATACGACTATGGAAAATAATCTTTACATTGAGCCTCCTTAAATTACCCAATCAACATGTAGTTGTGTGTATGTTATTAAAGGTGACTTCATGGTTCCATCTTAAAGGTTTCTATTTAGATTTTGGGAGAAGGCTTTCCAAAATGACCAACTGCAGTGTGACAATCATCTTAGTGCAGCCAATGACAGATTGTCCTTGTTTTATCTTTGCTATCACCAGTTAGAGGAGGGATGGGCAACTTTGATCAATGTGGGGCTACAAAGGTGTGATTGTCTGATTCAAGGGTCCAAGTTAATTTTTGTTGTTGTTTTTTTCTGTATTTAGAGGGTCTTTTAAAAAAATGTATGTATATTTTGGTTGTCATTTTATTGTTGTTGTTTTCTCATTTCTATATTGTTTTATTATTGTATTTTGTCGTTTTGTGTTCTTTGAGTCATTTTTGAAACAATAGTGTTTTTGTTTTTTTCTTTTTCTGCATTTGCCTGTGTTTTTGTAGCAGTTGTGTATGTTTTTGGAGTAATTTATTGTATTTTAGTAATAGTTTTGTGTGTTTCTATATTTTTCTATGTGCTTCTGAGTCACTTTGGATATTTAGGGCCCGAGCACCAAATTTAGTGCAAAGGATTTAAGTTCTTCTTAATCTTCTTCTTATTTTTCTTCTGACACTTCACTTGGATTTTTGAGGCCTTTCCCAGGGACGCAATTTCATGAAATTTGGCATGACAGTATAGTTTGGTGAAAATTTAATGTGTAGTTTTTTGTTGCAATTTCAGTACTTGTTAGCGCCACCTTGGATTTTTTTACTTTCCACTGGTTTGAACTAGCTGGATGGCATTTTGGAAGATATACAGTATGCAGTGGACCATGACTATCAGAAATGTAATTTGGACCTAAAACCTAAATTCAACAGGAAGTCTGCCATTTTGAGTTTAGAGGGGCCAAATTTGACACTTTTTCTCCATTTTTTATAGTTTTGTGTTTTTGTCTGCCATTTTGTGAGGACATTTTTTTTCCCTCCTTTTTTCTTGAGTTGCTTTTCATCATTTTGTTACTTTCCATCTAAAAGCCAACAAACAAAATCAATTTATAACATGTTTAATTTCATTCTTGAGTGCACTAATCGATGTGTTTCAATGGTTGATTAAAGCTAAAGCACAAACACAAACACAAACTGCCCTTGCACTTTGCAACTCTTGATTTCACTTGCCTCCTCTACTGCATTGTGTGCTAGAATATACAGCAGTGGAAGTCCTCACTCCCAGAGGAGCTGTGCAGGCAGGAGTCGGACAACTTTAGCTGTGCAGGCAGGTTATAGAGGATACAAAGGTCTGTGAGTGTGTGTGTGTGACGACAATCGCTCCAACACATTCAGCTTCAGAGATCCAGCCGAGCAAATCCAGAAGAGACTGAGGTAGAACAGTAAAACTAAAAGCCCGTAGGACCAGGAGGGGCATATAGTAGTGGTTTGAGGGGGAGACAAAATAATGTGGGAAAATGTTGCGTAATTCAGTATTTCGTTGGAGCAGTGGAGGTTATTTATAGCTGTGATAGCAGGGGGAAAGGGGACTAGCACCAACAAGAGAAAAGCTATCAGAGTGGGAGCTAAAACAGGAAAAATAATGCCTGTTTGGAGCAAATGACAGTGGCAGACCCTGTCACAGGTTGCCAGTGTCCAGATGTTCCATTGTTGCTCATGATTTGGAACAGCTTGACTACTACTACCAGCGTTCTCCAGTGTTAGATATAATAAGATAGGCCGCTGTGTTTAAACTGAAGTGCGGTGGACGAGGGCAGCAAAGGTCTAATGAGGAATTGTGTTCCTACGATTACACATAAATATAACAGAATGTGAGCACATGATCGCTGCCGTTTGCACATCCTGCAGAAATTGAACAGTGCGCTGGAAATAATGGAGTGTAAAAAACATTGCCCCCCCGAGACACAAATAATGACAGTGTAAAGAACTGTGATGAATGGGAGAGACTCTTCAATGTAAATAGTCTTACAAATGTTTATGTACAATGTTTCACTTTTAAAACCATACACATTCCATCTTAAATAATGTCTCCGTGCGCAATTTATTACATAGTTTTACACACAACTCAAATTTAACAAGTGTAAAGCACATCGCATCTGAACTCAAGAAACTTTATTTTGACAGGAACAGAAAGTACTTGTCAATAAATTAACCTGGGAAATGTAGATTGAGTCTGTAGATTTTCTTACCCAGATTTCAAATATGTTCAAGTATTGGAAGCTTCTTTCGAATAATGAATTATGAATTAATCATTTACGGGCCTATTTTGTTTTTACAAAAACTGATGAATTACAGGTTCATTTTAGTGATCATTTATGTCAGAAGGTTGAGGAACAGGCTGGAAATCAGGCGAGGACAAGAAGAGACAACCGGCCTAGAATCATCTTCAAACAGGAGAAAAGAGGCAGAGAAAGAAGGACAGATACCAAATTTCCTCTTTTCCAGATATTGGCAGTTATCTGAATCACTGATCCTGATCATGGTACTAATAACAATCACATTTTAAAGATTTGGAAGAAATTTCTATCTCAATAAAAACGATACAGTAGGTCCAAAAGGAAATCACCATTTTTCAAAACAAAACGCGATAAAATGCGCAATCTGGATCCAATCCAGAGTAAAGTTGGTGGGGGATTGAGAAATCAATCTGACATAACTGAGTCCAATTTTGTAAAGATCGGTCAAGTACGAGCCAAGATATGAATCTTTGAAATTTCCTGAAGTAGGGATTTCAATTTTTTGTGTTTTTTTTTTCCAATCTGATCCAGATCAGGACATTGATTTATCCCCCCCCCAAAAAAAATAAAAATAAAAATAATAATAATAATGAAATCTTCCATGGTTTAATGTCTATCTTTGATTAAAATTTTGTCAAAATCTGTCGGGTACTTTTGACATAATCCTGCTAGAAGACAAACAAATAAACTTGTGAAAATATTACCTCCACCAAGAAAAAGACCAAAACCAGAGAAAAAAAACAGGACCTGACTTCATAAGAACTGTCTTCTAAGCAGGCAACATCTGAAACCTGAGTCATTGTCATAGAAAACTTAGTCTGTACCAGGACCAACACATTGACGTTGTATTTACCCAACAACGGCCAACTTAAAGTCTCCAATCAATCTGATGTGAATGTTTTCAAACTCTAGAGTCCATGGTGAAAGCTTAGAGAGAACATGTAAACCACAAAGAAAAGTCTCCATGAGGGTACTTGCTGGACTAACTTCACTGCCCTGCGGTGCCTGGGATTAAAACAAAGCCGGTTTTGTGCGTCTGAGCATCTTAAGCACCAAATCAAAACCAAGCCGAGATAACACATACAAGCCGTGGACTCACACACTCAGCAATACGTGAATCTTATTTCCTGAGATAAATAAAAATAAACAACCATTTGGCTGTTACTGCTGTGTTCAGGCTTTCTGATAAGAGTGTCTGCGATGTTGTGACAAACATGTCTTTAAAAAGATGAGGTGTGAAAATCCTTGTTTACCATCTCAGCCACAGAGAGCTGATAAGAAAAAGGAGTGTTGACTTGTGTACATAGATATTAGTTCAAGCACTGAACACTCCTGTACACACACAGACTTCTGATCCAAATCACAACAGGATCATTTCATTGATGAACCAAATCATTTTGACAACCTGCCTAAAACTCCATTTGGGTTGGAATTAGATTGTTGGATAAGATCAGTAGACACCTGAAACCTAGCATGTGTAGCAGATATTTATTATTCCAGTTTACGGTCTTTGCATCAATAAATCTAGTCAACTGTATCTACACATATCTAAGCGGACCAGAACTGACACCAATCCTCAGACCAGGCAAGTCAATTCTACTCCAATTTTCTCCCCTAGTGGGTGTCTAACTCCTTTTAGTTCAGAGGCCAAATATGGACCAGTTTGATCTCATGTGGGTCGAAGATTTTAGGCACAAAAAAGAAATGTCAACATTATTGTGCCCTAATTTTTAACTAAATACAATATATAAGCAATAAATGACAGATACTTCTAAATTCCTTGATTGTTTTGATGTCTAATTTGAGTTTGAGATTAAAAATGACCACAGTCATGTGATAACAGTATGGGAAGGTGTGGATATCCACGATCAAATCATTTGGTAAATAACACAATAATTAATGTTTTCTCTGCCCATTTTACTTTCTCCTATGGGTCAAACATGTGGTTTAGAGCAATTCTGTTGCACTATAATCACAGCCACGCTTGGCTCAGACCAATCATAGGAAGAAATGAAGACAGCACAGCTTTGTAAGCAGAAAGAAGAACCACCTTCCGAGCGAAACAAGTGCTGGTTCAACTAGTCATATCGCTCGTTTTTGTTGGACAGCTTCTCGTGATAATATCAGGTAGTGTGCACATGAAAGAAACACCAAACCCCCCAAAAACACAGCAATCTCATCCAACTCCATCCCGTCTTCCTTGTTTTTTGGGATGATTTCCAAAGTGCGCTGTGAACACAAACTGAGCCAAATCAAGCAGATAAAATTATCAGCTGTTCTCCACCTCCTCAGCTCGAGTCTGATTTGATGGACTCATATAAACTGTTCTTGTGGAGACGTTTAAAACGAAGAGGATGGATATTGGTCTGTATCGCTTGATTTAAGAGGAGGCTTTTAAAAGTGAGCTTTAATTACAGCTGTCTTCAAAGCCTGCGGCACATAACCTTTTACTACAGACGTGTTGATCCAATTCAACAATCAGTGCAGATTAGTGAAAAACATTTTTGGGACTTTTAAGTTAATCTAGTCTCCCCAAGTCTACACAATGGGTCCAACTAACCCATAGTGTTTCTCTTCTACATTAACAACTACACACTGGTTTTGACAAGTCCCAAATGAGGAACATAAGGGAACAATAAAACGAAGAGACAAGGAAAGCAGGCAGCTCGGATCTGTTAAGAACTGTGTCCCGTTTAGTTTACTCTTGGAGGCAAAGATCTAATTTCTCCCTTTCAAGCTGTTTTCTCGTAACATTACACTGGAGTCCTACATTATTTGTGTCATCACAGTCATCACATGGGCAGGTAGCTGCTAATCAGGCAGAAAAGATTGGCTTCTGGCTCTAAAGACTTACTGGATTGTTAGTTACGTGTGTAATTTTCTGTAAGTGATTATGTCATAAACCAGAAAATGCATATCTTTTGGTTTTTAACTATGACTTCTACCTGTTTTCATTGTCACCACAGGAATAGCTATCCAACGCAGAGCAAGGCACATCACTCTTTAATGATTCTTGAATACATTTCAAGACATTTGATCTTGGATTATATTGTCCAAAAGTTTAGCCACAAACACAAGACAAGTTATTCTAACTAGTGACAGTTTTTGATTTGTGTACAGGATCGTTTCAACTCCCTCGCTACACGTTTGTTGGCACTCGATAAGAAAGTGCTTCATCGGTCATGCAGAATTTAGGAGCTGCTTCTGTGTGGGAGGTGTTCATTCTGCAGGAGCGTCGTCGCATTAGCTTGCAGCGAAAACATCCCAGCGTCCTAATGAAGTAATCAGAGCAGGAGAGGCGTTTATCAGTCCAGCAATCACACAGTTGGAAATCCACTAAAGGACCTTTAGATTTATGTGCGACCAGAAGGCAGGTTGTTAAATGTTCAGGCAGATTTGTATCTGTCCAGTTTGTCTCGGAGTTCCTCTCAAAGCCTTGTTCTCAGTGGCTCTGAAGACACACAACCACAATAGTGATTCTGTCTCCACGAAGAGCCAGGCACAGACCATCTACGTTTCCATACTTAAAATTGATATCCAGTTTCGAAGAAATCTATGTTTATGTATGATTCTTTTGAAATGCAAAAAAATACCCAACTAGTCTTTTATTATGGTTTACTGCCGGTTGTCATTCATATACATTAATGTATACAAGTCCCGCCTTTGTTTCATAGACCCCTATACAAATGTAAAAAAGCGCCATGATCACCAAGCCAATAGGCTGCGACTTCCTGTAGCGGAGACAGTGAATGCGGAACTGTGCACGGAGACAAGGCTGCGCGTCACAACAACAAACAGGTAAATATAATTTTGGCTCTTACCTCAGAAATGTCCATTGTCAAATGAATAACAATGACCTATATCAATGGGACCCGATGCAACCTTGTTATGTTCTGCGATGCACATGTAGAAAAGTAGAGGTGTGGCTTCTGGTAGATTGGCAGAGGCAGGGGGAGAAAGTACAGCAGTTTAAGGCGGGACCTCAAGACATTTCTCAGAAACTCCTAATATCAGCTTTAAAGCCATCTCATAATTCCCTTTTTTTTCCCAACAGATGGATTTTTAGCAAAAAAAAAAACTTGCAGAGCAAGAAGTTTGACTTTCTCTAAATGTAGAAAGACATAGTAGTGTATAAACTACACAATCTTTTTAGATGGTAAGCTTTCAGGGGTTTCCAGCTGGATTGTAGAGGATTGAGAAAGTTTTGCCAGTGTTCGTTCTTCCCCTGTTACTGAAAAGAAGCTGAAAGAGAGAAATTGCCACTTGAGAGAATAAGTCGACTCATTTCTTGGATAGTATGTGTACAGCCTTTCTGATCTTTTACCACTGCCGACCACCGGGTAATGACTTTGACCTTTTTCTTGATAATTCCTCATCACTCTCCCTTTGTGAGTCAGCTAAAGTTGTTGGTCTGCAGTGTTCATTCCAGCTTTGAGGGGGGGGTCTCTGCAGCTTCTTTAGCCTTGTGTTACCAATGGCTGTAACGTTTGATTAGATACACGGTTCTATTCTTCAATGTGAAGCTTGGATGTTGATGTCCTGACAGCTCAGCTACACAGAGGAGGCACGCTGGGATGTTTCCTGTGGTCTCCGTTTGATCGCCAATGTCCAATCTGTTCTCCTATGGACACAAAGAGTGTCCGACATGCACTACTCTGCCTCTACACTCTGAATACTAATGACATCCTGCACCATAAACTGGCTCAATCCAAACTGACGATATAGGAGGAAAGGGAAATTAAAAACAAACTTTAGGATTTGGCCTCAAATTTGGCAACTCGTTTTCATTTCTAAGTCTTACATAACGTCTCTCCATTTTTGTAAACATCCACACCATCCAGGGAATACAGTGGGAGCAATAATAAGAGTTTGGCACAAGTTTCATTTGTTTATTTCATCACGGTAAATAAACGTCCCTTGAAGGTTTTTCAAGCCAGCTGGGAGACGACTACGTAGAAGGCGGCACCTCGTTTTTGATTTGGTGCAACTGGGACAGGACTGATTTCAATTCGACATACTCATATGTGATCGAGGAAAATTAGAGAGCCAACGGTGGCAGGATAATGAAAGTAATTTATTCCCAATTCTCTACTGGGAATCCCCCCACCACCCCATCAACTGATGACTACTGGTTCACATTGCTCCATGTTTACTCTGAACCTTTGCAAAGCCTTAAATGCAGTTGATGCAGGAGATTATTTTTACATAAACCGAGAAAAAGAATTAAAGGACTATGCCAATAAAATAGGAACACAACACATTTTAAAGCAATTTCTCAAGAGGAATACCAACCTTGTAACTGCTTCTACACGTTTGTAGTTTCCTTTTAATCACTACTTCATGTGTCCCGTTTAATCTCGAGACGCTTACTCAGTTTACTGAGACGTGTATTTAGTTTAAAGACAAAGAATGCTGGCACTCGTTTTAGCATCAGGTAAACAGTCGCTCGCCACAGGAAATGAGGAGTACAGTGGGACGAGCATGTCTCAGGAGGATCCATCACTAGCTCCACTTTACATGACCAAAACAAGCAAAGTGAAACTGCAAATAAGGGCCGGGGCTTTGCGTCAACCCAGGTATGTGTTTTTTTACCCAGCAGGATTTTGATGATACCCTCGTACACTAAACGGATAACACTGAGGTGCTGGCACTTGCCCAGCTGCTACGTTTCCCAAAATCATTTATGCAATTTTACTGTGTTCTGGCACTGAAAACAGTGCTTGGTGTTGTGTTTTTCAACGTTGGGGGCGGGACCTCATGTGGGGTTGCATGGAATTAGATTATCCTTTATTTTATCCTACAGTGGGGAAATTCACACACTACAGCAGCCAAAGACACAAAGAGCAAGCAAACAAGACAGCTAAATACAAATACACAAAGGAAATATTAAGGGAAAAAAATTAAATAAATAATAGATAATGGTCAAGATAACAGTACAGAAAAAAACATATAAATATGCGATAAGTGGGGTTTTACAATGTAAATGGTTTATTGAAATGGAGTCACATAAAATGACCAGTAATTGGTAAGAAAAAAAAAATGACCCAAACACATAGTCAGAGAGCCAACTGGAGGTGTTCACTCTGGTAACATTCAACTAACCTGAGCAGAAGAGCAAGGCCCTCCTTAGATACAGTGAGCTGCTAATTACCACCAGGTGAAGGTTATCAGCTCAGGTGCATTCAATGTCTCCTGATTACTGAGCGAGTGAGTGAGTGTGTGTGTGTGTGTGTGTGTGTGTGTGTGTGTTAATTTGTAGACAGCCTGACACAATCTCGTACAACTACCATTAAAGTGATCAACCATATATCAAATCAACTGTGATAACTTTTATAGGTTCGCTATAAGAAATCTATACAAAGCTGTAGAGTTTTTTTTAAATGTCTTTTTTTTTTTCCATCCCTAAAAACTTGGTCGTTAAGTAAATACAAAAATGAGAAATATAAATAAAATACATATTAATGACATAAAAACCAATCCCTTAACCCCCACAAAAAATTACGAATGCAATATAAACAAAATAAAGAATGAAAATGACTTTTGAAAGCTGTTGCAAGATGCAAGCGTTCTGTTAATAATGGTTGCTGTTGTTTCTCTTTGTGTACTGGGTGGGCCGGACCACTGAGAGAGGAAGAGGAAGTTGTGCAGCATGGTGATGGCCATGAAAATGACTTTTATACAAAATTTGCTAACCAACTGCTGTCTATAACCTGAGCTTATCATATCGGAATCATCAAAATCAGAGATCAAATTAGACTGTCCAACGTATAAGTTATTCAAAAGTTATTGATATAAGTCAACATAAATTAGTTTTCTATGGCAACAAGTTTGCACATTTTAAGTAAAGTCACCTTATTATTATTTACAGTGCAGAAGAGCCAATAACCGTCATCAACAGATACAAGAGTCTCATCTGAAAAGGACAAGAAAACTATTCTTAAAACAGAAAATCATTGTCCAATTTCCTATAATAGGTCAATCTTTGCTGATTGGCACGACTGTCTGTTTCAAAGCTGTGTGAAAAAGTTGATTGCCTACAGCTGAACAGTCGTCACCATTCTTCTTCCAACAGTCGCAGTTATTCAGAGGGCGGTCATCACCGTCAACACAACATCAAGTAGAATCCATGTGTACCAGTTTACTGCGGAGTTGTTTAAGGGGTTGAAGGTCATGCAGATGTTGAGTGGATTCCTGATGAGTAAATGCTTCTTTTTTTACAGTGGGTAACTTGATAGTTGTCAGGGACCGAGGGTCAAAGTAGGAACACACCAAAGCAATTCAAGTTTACGGCTTTTATTTAGCCAAAAGATAATGTTAACAGAAGGAACAAACTGAACATGACACAACCCAACAGACCTCCCAAATGACACACAGGGGGAACATTTAAGCTGGCTGATCAGACCAAACATAACTAGACAGACACATTACAGACATAATTAGATACATATATTGGTAAGTAAATTAGCTAAATCTAAATAAGCAAATAAGATTTGGCAAGTAAAACACAATGACAAATAATATTAGCAAATTATGTATAAACTGTAAATAATAAACTTAAATTGACATTCCAGATCTCCCCTCGTGTCCTGCCATGGTTCAGGCCATAGGGGTGGAGCATGGAAGTTACACCCTGGAGCTGAATGAGTGACAGCTGTCCAGTGTGTGGGCGGGGTCAGCCCTCACAATAGTTAATATCTGAAATCCTTTAGAGCTGTTATCATGAGACACACTGCAATGGCCTTCTGTACAAGCTGCAGTTTAAACAATGTGTATTAAGCTGAATGTCAGAAATACTCATCCATGTCTCCCCACAGATCTCATTATCCTCTTAATTTTCAATTATTTCAAAGAAAACGAACTCCACCTGACATCCCAAGAAATCCAGTCCACGATGACTGCAGGGGACCATCCCATCCCGACGATCAAAACCTTTCTTCTCTTTCTGAGTCCAGCAGGGCTGAAATTTTAGTGTCCATGCGCAGGGAACCAATTTTCTTCCCTTTCAGATTCATGGTGAGGTTATACATCAGTGCCTATTCTCTGAAATGATAAAAGTGGGAAGGTTTTGTTGCCATCAAAGAAGAGTCTGCATTATACACATATCACATGTAATTAACTCATTCAGTGCCAGCCATTTTCAAATTTTCTACCCCCCTCAGTGCCAGCCGTTTTTGAATATTTTGACTGATTTTAAAGACCCACAGAATATTTTCTACTATGACTATCTGAAATCATTTGTTTCTGGCTTGTTCCGTTCTTTTGTAATCAGCCATTGAATAGAGCAAGTTTTACACAAATCTTCAGTTTCAGAGCAAAAAGCTGCGAAAACAGCCTTTTTGTAAAAAAAAAACCCTGTCAGTGACTTTTAAGCTATTTTTTTTGCTTGAGTGACAACTCTAACATCTGAACATCGTTTCCTGATATAAAACATTAAAAAAAAAAAATCACTGAGACCGGGCTTTTAATGGCAAAATTATTATTATTTTGCTGTCTATGTCAGAGTTGAATGGATTTCTTACTGTATTTTGGCGTTCCTCCAACTTTCCCTCCCGTCAGTCTGCACACAGATGTAACTTCCTCTTCCTCCCGACACACAGCAATGACCCGTTTAGCCCGGTTAGTTGATGGTTTTATCTCACGATCACAACATTATCAATAATCTACTCATGACCACACATGTTCTGTGTTAGTATGTGGAGCTGTGAGCTGCTGGATACTTCACAATATCACTTCATAGCGCCATAATCTCACCCGTTCCTGTTTCTCCTCCCCAGCTAATGGTAGCATCAGTGGCTAATCTCTCATCTAAAGGTGCACCGCTGCCATCGTCAGGGCACAGTTGGTCACTACAACACCCCACAGCTTAGATATTGATGAGAGTAATTCTCATTTCTAGTAATCGCTGTGAAAAAACGCAAATGACGAGTTTCTCGTCAATGGTGCTGAGCGTTTGGATTTGAAATGACGAGATATCTCGTCGGGGGCACTGAGTGAGTTAAGGTTTTTTGAGATTTTTGATGGTCAACCGTTTTTTTGCGACGCTTTGAAAGTATTACCAGATCTTTTCTTGCCAATGTATGGACTCTTAAGATATGAAAATACAAAAAATATGCATAATAGCACAAAATGTCCCTGACATGACTCATTTTTAAAAATGAAAACAAATTCCAAATCCCAAACAATCCAAAATCATCTTGAAAAGAGAGAAAAATCCTTATAAAGACTGGGACACAAGCAAAGAAGAGAATCCACCAGCCTGTGACCAAGCACTCCTTAAATACTTTGATAGTGCATGAAGATAATCATAGGATGAGCTTCACCAGAGTGGAGACAGTAAAAAAAACTACGCTACATCTCTGCACTTGCACAATGACAACACAGGGGGCGCCAAACACACGTAGGGAGTGTATCCCATTAACAGACAATGAGAGAAAAAGAAAGCATATCAACAAAACAAGAAGGCATGAACCAAGATGTAATTTGATATTGACAATTAATTTTCTATCAGATAAAGACAGGAGAAAAAAAAAGAAAAGTTGAATTATTGTTTTTTTAAGAAAATGAACAAAAGCACAGAAATCAGACAGAAAACATTCCACAGCTACAGATTATGACAGTGTCAAGATTGAATTTTAAGATATTGTGAGCAACAAAAGCATTCTATTAAAAATGTTACGAAATGGGCCATTTTACAATAAATAAATACATTTTAAAAAGTAAAATGTTCGATAAGAAAAAAGTTTAGATGATTTTCCTGAATTGTTATTGATTTTATTTTTTTAAAGAATGTATTTCAAAAGGATGCACACCTTCTGGAGTAGCTTCATATGCTAGCATTTCTAATGGAGCATTATTGTACAATCTACCTCAACAAGACTTATTTTTGTAACTCCTTAATAAACAATATGTCATTCTGTGTTTATTTTTATTCATTCATAGATGAACCAGCTGTACAACCTGGACAGGGCAAAACACTCACACTCTCTCATTTAGATAATCCAATCACTTCACGCAAGCAGGGGGAGAACATGCATACTCTAACCCTGGTGCTTGAACCCAGGACCTTCTCGCTGCAAAGAAGATGTGTGATGAACATGTCATTAATACTGTGACGGTCTTTAATAAGTCTTGCACAGCTCTAGCCAGGATGTTTTAATACTCTTTATTCTCTCTTAAAAAAAAAAAAAGACAATATCCATATATGCAGTAAAAAGAGGTAGTCATGGATAAAATGTAGAATGTACATTGACTCATTGTGTGTTTGAGCATGTAGCTAAGGTAGTTTACTGTGGAATCTTTCAGACCAGGGGTGTCAAACTGATTTTAGTTCAGGGGTCAAATCCTGAGCAGTTTATCTTAAGTGGGCCGCAGGTTTTCAGTGGGAAAGTTAGTAATTTAATCATTATTGTGCTCTGGTTTGCACTTCGACATTGTTACGGCCCCCTCTAGGATGTAACACCAAAGGCTTGATGGGTCATATCATAAAAAAGCACGCCACCACAGAAAGAACAATTATCAAAAGTATTTATTAACAAAGATTAAAAAAGTAGCAACAGATTGAAACAAAAACAGACTGGAGACCCTGGCCCAACTAAACACAAATATGGAGGACACTGGGACAACCCTATTCAGGGCCATCTACACAGCGTCCACCCTCTAAATTACAAAAAGCTACAATTAACTACAGCTACATAATCACAAAAACGGGACTACCAGAAATCTCCTAATCTTGCCTGCAAGACAGATTCTCCTGTTGTTCACAAACACCACAATCCATCTTGTGCTGTTTCCAGTGACGTGCCGTGAGCACTAGGGTTGGGTAGGCAGGGCGTTCCAAATCGAGACCACCAATGTCAACACCAATGACAATTTCATATGTTTCTGCTGGCAAGTGTTAATTCAATTCAACTTTATTTGTATAGCGCAATTTACAACAAAGTCATCTCAATGCACTTCTCAAAATATGAAATTCATAATAAGAAAGAAAAAAACCAACAAGATCCACATGAACAAGCATTTAGCCATCTAACAAAATCAACATCATAAAACACCATTAAAGAAACATAAACAATTATTTAATATAGCCTCCATACTCTCCCAACAAGATATATCTCATGACATGGCAGCACATCCGTTGTTTGTGTTGGAAAAACAGAGAAAATTACAACAACTACTTGGAACAGCCTCAGTGAGGAGCATCCACAAAGCCAATCTTTGCTTTTGTACCATTCACTGTAGAAAATACAAACTATTTTCTGACCTTATCTTTGCTGAAGCTCTGGTAGCTCAGGTGTTGGTCTTTTAAAAGCTGTCGTTCTTTCTCAAAAAAAAGTTTCTTTATCGTCTCTGATTCATGGTTTCTCTCACTTTTTCGCTTTCTGCTACTGGCCAAATTATTATATATGTTTATTTGATAGGGACAGAACAAGAAGCATTGTTACAAGTAACCGATGCCATATTCATAGGCCATATAGCTAACAGCTAATTCGCAGACCTGGTCCCTAAGACATAAAAATACATAACACATTTACATAAATCATTACAAATAATACAAATTACAAAAGGCAATAAAATATTATACACGTCTGTTGTGTCCACAAGTTTGATTCAGTTTGAGCCATTGTTTAACTTTACTTTTAAACTCGTGCAGGTCTGTTAAAGCAGTGGTTTAAAGCAGTGGTTCTCAAACTTTTTTAGCTCAAGTACCCCCTTTTTCTTATTTCTGAATCCAAGTACCCCCTTTGTCCAACTGCAACATTTTGTGTAAAACACTATTTAAAAATAACTATAGAGCATAATGATGAAATGATTGAGTGATAACATTTTAAAGAATCTCATTTTGTAAATAAGTGGAAAGAAACACTATTTAGTGCAGAGTAGTTCTCAACCTTTTTTGGATCGTGACCCCATTTTGATATCAAAAATTGATGGTGACCCCTAAAACCAAAACTAAAGTGTTACCACAATTGTTTTTTCTTCTAGAATTATTTTTTGATGTTTGAGCTCAGATGTATTTTTTTTTTACTGCATTTTAGTTTAACAAGATATATATTTCAATAAGTGAAAGTATAGAAACACAGTTGTTTAAGATTGTGTGTTGTTTTAATAAAAATAAATAAATAGAATAATTTTTTTTTAAAAATTGGGTCATATTGGGTCTAGACCCAAAGGTTCAAAAACACTGATTTAACGGCTTTATTTTTATCGTGTTTATTTCCTGGTCATCTCACACTTGGGGTGGGACCAAGACTGACTCTTTATTTGTTAATTTTACTCTCTCTCTCTCTCTCTCTCTCTCTCTCTCTCTCTCTCTCAGGTACCCCCTGTAGTGCTATTGTGTACCCCTAGGGGTACACATGCCCCCATTTGAGAAAAACTGCTTTAAAGGGCCAGATTTGGTCCCCTGGCCTTGAGTTTGACACATGTGGTTTATGCTCTTCACACTGCTGCAGTAAACACTCTTTCTGTTTGCAGAACAAAAGCAAAGCGAGGCATCGCTACAGGGTTATTAGTCAGTGCCGTTCTAAAAGCTATTAGCTGCTTTCATATTAAACCGTGCTCTTTCACACAATGATAAACGGAGAGAACGACTCTGCATTAGCATCTGTCCTTAAACTACAAATCTTCTCAAAGTGTAGGTGATCCCAGTAGATTTTACGGCTCTTTCAAACCGAAACTCGAACGGCGCCAAGGGAGAGTCCGTCTCAGCAGCCAGAAATGTAATGCATCTATACACAGCCTGCAGAAAGCCTCGAAGCTAAAGAGCTACTGCAGGACTAATACATCAGGGACACAAAGAAGGGGAACATAAGGTGTTCTAAAACAAGGCCACTGCAGCGAGAAGGAAGACTTTCAACACCCGAGTCGGAGACGAACACTTGAGCTTCCCAAACTTCTTCAATGCCAAATGTCGCTGGTGAGAACTTCTTCTGTTTTGTGCTTCTAAAGCAGAATCTGAGTAGCTTTACATAAACTATTCAAATGTAACTCTCCTCCTTCTGTTGGAAAACATCAGGAACTAATCAGTGAGAAAAACCTTAAGATTCAGGTGTGCACTTACTTTGACTCAGTTCTTTATTCAGGAGCTGCAAGGCATCTCTGCCCGACTTAAGGAAGAGTTGATGATTCATTCTGCAACGACGCAGAATCCTTTGTGCTGGATAAAAGTGTGAAAAGCTCATTTTGCTAGGAAAAAAAGACCAGCATCTAAACATGCACGACAAGTAGAAGACCAAGATTTAACACTAGATATTACGCAAAGCTTCAGTGCAGTTACACACAATGTGTGTGTGTGTGTCTGTGGTAGAGCAGGGAGGGTAACTTTTATCACAGTCTGATCAAAGGTCCCATTATCAACAACATTCATGTCAGCGTTCAGAAGAATAAAAACAATCTGATTATTGATCAGGGAAAAAACAAAGAATTTGTCATTTTGTGTAGTTTTTGTTTCATGTTTAAAATGCTGTGCTGTCGATGTGTTTGTTTTAAGTTACTGTGTGTATTTTTTTATTTGGTGTGTTCTGTGTGTGTTTTGTCAATTTATGATATTTTGTTGTCGATTTGTGTGTTATTCTCTCATTTTGTGTAATTATGTTAACATTTAGTTTGTCTTTGGAGTAATTTTGTCAAGGTGTTGTATTTTTGGGGGTATTATTGTTGTGTGTTTGAGTGGTTGCTTTATGTATGTTTCTTGTGGTTTTGTGCATTTTCTGAATTTTTTGATCATTTGTTTAATTCTCTGTCATTTTGTGTAATTTGTTTTGACATAATCTTTCTGACTTTGTGTGTTTATTATTATTATTATTATTATTATTATTATTATTATTATTATTAATAATAATAAAGTGTGTATTTTTGCTGCTTTGTGTGTTTTTGGAGTCATTTTGCACATTTACTTTGGGGGCCTCACAGAATGAAACAACATCTCTATCTATCTCTGTCTCTGTATTGTGCCTTAAGAACTCTCATTTGTGTAGAATCTAACCCTTATTTTCAGTTTAAAGCAGCTCAAACTGCCACATTACACAGCACACTACAAAGGCTTCCTGCTGATCCTATATTTAAACACCATTAAAACAGGAAAGGGTAATTCTAAAACAGAGACGGGCAACTTTGATCACAGTGGGTTGGTCACACAAATGGGATTGTCTGAACTGACGTGTCACATTATTAACATAAAAAAGAGAAAAAAAATAATAACTTGAGCATTAATGCAGGAAACAATGAAGGTTTTGTCTTTTATTTTGGAGGCATAAGTGGATTTCTGTGTTTGTTCTGTGTGTTTTGGAAATTATTTTGTGTATTATTGTGGTTTTTGTTGTCGTTCTGAGTATTCTTCTGTCATTTTGTATTTCTGTTGTGGCTTTGTGTGTTATAGTTGTGCATTTTCTCTGTCATTATGTCAATTTGTTATCATTATGTTTTGTTACTTGTGTTTTAGAAATCATTTTGTATATTTTTAGAGATCATTTTTGTGCATTTCTCTGTCATTGTGTGTATTTTTGTAGTTATTTATTTCACATAGATCATCAATCAAAACATACTGAAAAGCATACATGTAGTAACATGCAGTTGAGTTTTAGACACTCTCCATATGTGTGTTTTTCAGTGTTGTGGAGCCTCAGCAGAAGATGCTGAACTCTTTTTTCACTTTGCATCATGAAGTTAAAACATGCATCAACAACTTTAATGATGATTAGCTTGCTATTTGAACATATTTTTAGTCCTTTTCATCTTTTCTTCTCGGTCCACCTAGCGGGATACTCCAGAGTCATGAACATTTATATTATGCAAAGCCGCCCCTATTAAATTGCACTCTGTGTGAAGGCTTGGAGCCTCTGACCTCAAACACAGAGAGAAGAAGAAGAACAAAAAGAAAAAGAAGCAGGTCCCGAGGTGCGGCACACGCGCCCATTGAAGAGTAAATAGGAATGAGGGTGGAAGCCCTTTGGACGCACACCTCACCTTTCAAACAATCGGAAGGGAAAATTATGAATGCAAAGCCATTTTTGGACCCAATATGCTGAGTGTGTTTGGGGCCGTTTGGGCATGAACAACATATGCTGTAAACAAAGCTCACAGTGAGAGGCTTCCTGTCAGATCTCTGTGTGAAGACCTTTGAGCATTTGTTTGATATCAACCATATAGTTCAGCTTTAGTACATGGACTCAAATCTGGTTTACTTAACTTCAGAGCAGTTAAAACGCTCTAGGATTTGTTTGCTCAGATGGTCCGCCTTGTTTGGGGGGTGTGAACACGCAAACAAAGTCTAGAGCTGATGTTTTTGCTAGTCTCGGAGCGTTTCCAATAGAAGTCTAGAGCGATTAGGAGCAGCGTGAACACAACCGCTCTCGTAGCGTAGCAGGAGAGCCATCAACGGCGCTTTAAAACCACCAACGTGTTTCTGCAGGAAGGAAGAAGTTTCTGCGCACTCTTAAGCGCTCGCTTTGACCCATTCTTTGGGTTTCTGTTTTTCTGCCTCGAGAAGTCTCTACTCTACTCACGCCCCCCTCAAGGTTAGCTCATGTAACTGCACCAGAGGCTGTTTGGAGCGGATCAGAAGTTGCGCTCTGAACGCAAACCGAGCCAAACCAAGGTGACAAAATTATCACCTGTCCTCCACCCATTCGGACCTCAACCATTGTGTTTGCCCCCTTAAAAGAGTTAATTAGTTCTACTAGAAAGTCTTAGTCTTGTACATATTCATCTTTAGTTACTGTTTACATAGTTTTTTAAGCCATTATTTTTATGTTTACGTTGTACAGAGATAGCACAGTCTAATGAAGTCAAATTCCTTGTGTATTAAACATACTGTATATGGCCAATAAAGATGATTCTGATTCTGAAATACTACTTACAACACACAATTTTCTACTTGTAGACAAATTAGTTTTACTAGTAATTAAGGTTTGGTGTGTGATAAACCTTTACTAGTAAAACTACATTTGTGTTTTACTCAAAATATCTCATTAATGGTACTGATGGACTTTTTTTTACATCAACTAGCTTCGGAAAGCCGTAGATCCACTTGTAGACGTAATGCAAATGAATTAGCAGGGCTTGTAACCAAATCCTGCTCTTTGATTGGTTGTATCATTTTTCTTAGCCAATAGCAAAGCCTGAATCAGCTTTTCGCCGCCCCTTATCTGACTATAGCGCTTGTGCTTCTTTCCTTACTTGGAAACTCGTACACTAGTAAACCAAAATTGAGTACATCCAATTTATATTAACAGCTTTACACACATTTTTGCTTGTTTTAAAACTGCTCTTGTTCTGTTGACAGATAATTTGATTTATTTTAGGCTATAAATTCCTGATTTTACCTGAAAAAAGATCCTGAAGTAAAAAACTGTAATAAAATAATAAAAACCTGTAATATCTTTAAATAGTCAATGGGAAGCTTACATTTACTTACTACTAGTACTGGGGAATATTTTTAAGTCTATTAGTACTAAAAAATCATAAATTCCTAAATTAAAAGATTAAATGACTAATTTCCTGGAGATTTTCTAGTCCTGATTTGAAAAATCCACTCTTTTTCAAATGCTTTTCTGATTTATCTGCAGCACAAATCGCAAGTCAATCGACACAATCACAACACGCTGTGCACAACAGAGAAGCGCTGCGACAGCTGAGGAAATGATGCTGACTTTGTGTCATTAGTGCGGCGAGGAGCCTACAACGCTCCATCCATCAGTGGGAACATTCCCCTCCATACAGTGGAACAGGGATCCTCATTACACTGAGGAAAATTGAACAACTTTTCAACCAAATCAGCCGCAGTGAATGATTGCCCTCCCCGCGGCTGATTATTGACTTTGACATCATCAGAGCTGCAGTTTGTTTGATTTGTAAAGTTCTGAGCGAGAGACCTGAGACTTTGGACAAAAAGGTTGAGGGTTCAAAAGCCTCCGTGATAGGCTTCAGTGTTCAGGATCGCTGGGGTCTGCTTGTGCCTACACATCATAATAAATGTACACACTTTCACAACATATTATGAAATAAAATGAGAATCTAAACTCATCCAGTGACAACTTTTTCTTACTGCTGATTTATAAGCCAGTAATTTCAAAATAATCACATTTATTCTATAAACAAACTAAAGCGTTTGTGGCTAAACGTCTTAATTTTTTATTAGGAAGAATTAAAAAAAAAAGTCATTTTGACTAAAAAACACCATCTCTCAACTGATAGATTATCTCATATAATAAGAACAATGATTTAGTCGAGTGATTGTGACATGATTTAATCACAGAAAAAGCTGCAAAAAGAGATTATCTTGGGCCTGCGATGCAAAATTTAGCTGGATGATTTATTGTCCCACAAATCATTAATATTGTCAACATTGTTTGGGACCAAATTAACTACTAATGTAATGATAATAGATCATACTATTGCAAGTACACTCTTTCAAATGGAATAAACTTTTATTTCTCATCATTATTTTTACTTTTGTTACTGGAATGTCGAGAACCTTTAAATATCCAAAAGAAACCAACTGAAACAAAATAAATTAAAGGGGACATATTATGAATCCACTTTTGCAGTCTTTTTGAACGTATATGAGGAAACTTGAGTGTCCACTGGCACACAATATGTGAAATAAATGCATCCAGTCCTTTAATTGTGACCTGTGTAAGTCTTACAACACAGAGAAAATTGCTTTGTTTCAATTTTTCTACATTTGTGACGTCACAAGTGCAATCAGGAAAGAAAATGCCCTCCCCTCCGCTGGTAACTCCACCCATGGACTCCATCCCAACCTGATAAAAACTTTTGCGAGAGTCCGCCATTGCTAGCGAAGGAGTGACGGCTACCCGTAACACAAAATACAGAACTTTCCTGCTGCTGGTGCCGCACCTCCACAGTGAACATACACTGTAGTGTAAGCACTATTTGTTCATGTGGAGGTGTACTTGTGGTTCGGCGCATTGGCGCACCAGGGACTAGACACATTTTTAGTACCTGTTATATCGCCTCTTATCGCTGATCTGTCATGTTTGTGACACAATGCGACGAATCATTTGGACAAAAATGATTATCACCTTAAATGCACTATTCCTGTAGTTAGAAGAGCAGAGGAGGAGAAAGTGACTTAGCAGCTTAACACTCTGGTGAGCGTTTGAATGACTGCTGCTGAGATAAACACGGACCCTGAAGAGCTGAGATGGACTCACAATAACAATAGCCGCTTAAATGTCCATTTGTTTTACTGTAATGTGCAGAATTTTGGCTGAAAAGTGTATAAATTGCAAAAATAAAATTGCTTTGGTGATCAATCCCTCGTAAAAGAGCGAGGCACAAAGTCAGTGCTTATAGACACGCTCACTCATGAATATGCATAAGCATGCCCTTAAACAGCCCGATTCTAGAACTACTCAGAAAGTGACTTTTCAGAGGCTAAAACTCTGGAAAACAGGCGAGTTTGACAAAGTAAACCTCAAATACTATGTTTTTGTGGTTCTTAGAACAAATGGAGATTGAAAAATTGCATAAAATGTCCCCTTTCAAGATAAAAAATACATGTAGTGCCCCGTGTTCTTCACCTTGTGTCCCCGCCTCCACCCACAAAGACAAAGACATGATTGTATAGGAAAGATGTCTGTATCTTTAGCAGTGTTTGAAAAACTCCCATTCAAAGTCTATAAAACAGAAGGAACCTTTCATGGATTGGATTTAGTCCACTCAGGTCTACAGGAAAAGACTGGTCAATCTGGAATAAGTTGTGGCAAACTGGGACTCCGTGGAGATAAAGTTGGAATAGATGCATAGATCTGATACTGACCGATTAGTTGAAGAAGAACTGATGGTGTCAAAGGGTAAAGTGTTAAATCTCTACAACTTAGTTTTAAATGTAACCTCCGTGGTTCTCTTAAACCTTTGTAGACAAACCCTTCCATGGCAGGTGAAGATGCTCTTCATAAATCCATCTGTCCATCATTAGTTACCTTATGTCACATTTCCTGTCTGCCCCAAAGCTTTAAAAACCTTCTCTCAGGCCTTGAACAACCTAGCTGAGCAGAAGACATTACCAGTCGTCATCTAAGCAAAAAAATAAACATGAAAACACAGGCCAGATTGACTTTAAGGCATTAGAAATCCATGTGGTCTTGAAATATTTATCATCCTCATTCCGTCTATTTTAAACCGAGCCTGGCAGCACAGATGAAGATGAGCTAAGCAGAGATAACCAATGTTATCATCACACACCAAAGAGGTGAAATGTTTCGGAGCTAAATGAGAGAAATTATTTATCAGCAACCGCTGGACTTCGAAGAGAACTGGCTGAACATGAAACCTCATTGAACAGAGGACTTTAAAGAAACATCTCTACCAGTGGCGGATGCTTTAAGACTACAAGGGAACCTCAGCTTCCCCTAAAATCAGTGGTCAAATATGTAGTGTTGTGTGTACATTTCATTGACTAAATATATGACAGAACACATGTATGTTTAGTTCAGAATCAGCTTCTTATAACAGGAAACTGACAGTGACAGCGTGACGTTCTTCATTCATTACCGCAGCGTCACAGTGTTAATAAACAGTGGTGAAGTTCAGCTTCAATTGACTTCAATGGGAGAGGATTTAGGGGTTGAGCCACTGCAGTCAAACTAGACGCTCATTGGATAAATGCTCGGTTATGACGCACTTAGTCCCGCCCATCGGACGCCGGGCTTCACAGGAGGTCTATGGAGCAGTGGGCTGGATCTGTCTGTTCCGGACGCTGGAATAATGGATGATGATTGGATGATCTGTCTCAGGCTAATTCAATTTTGATTGACAGCTAAATGAGCCAATCAGAGAGTATGACGTTGTAAGCACACAGGCGGGTTTTTCAAATATTTCAGTCCGTTGCTCTGTGTTGACACGGAGACTTTGCTGATCCTCTCATAGCGAATTAACTTCTGACAAACCTAGTGTCTGTTTTTGGTGTTTGTGGAGACTGTTACTGCTTGTGTTGTGAGAATTTTGACCAAACACTCACACTCCAGCGCGCAGCAGCTACGCGCGTGCGTGTGTGATAATCTACAAATAGTTGTTGACAACAAAATGTGAATTCTACAAGAATTCACATTTAAATAAACAGATACATTTTCTGAAGTAGGCAGAAAATGAGCTTCCTCTGCATGAAAGACCAGCAGCCGCCACTGATCTCTACTTAAAATGATACCAACCAACCAATCGCATGAATGAACATTAGATAAATGTTTGGATGTGGAAGGTTTGAGCATACATTTGCAATTAGTGGTATCAACCACAGTAAAGGTCTACTCGTACTCAAATGTACTCAACGTTGGTCTACTAGAGTGGGCCATCCTATAAATGCAGGGTTGGAGGTTCGAATCCCACTTTAGCCAAGTCATTGTCGTTGAGTCCTTGGGCAAGGCACTTTATCCACATTTCCTAGTAGGAATGTGGCGTGTGAGTGAGTGTTGGTGGTGGTACAGATGGCATACTATGGCAGCCTCGCTTCTGTCAGTCTGCCGCAGGGCAGCTGTGGCTACATTAGTAGCTTACCACCACTGTGTGTGGAGTGAAAGAATAATGCACATGTCTATGAAAAAGCGCTATATAAAATCCAATGTATTATTATTATTACTAATGAAAAAAAAAAAAAAACTAGTGAACCTTATATGGTAATAAGGGGGTGGGGAAAAGCTAATTCAAAGGTTTGCTTTGGCTTTTCAAAAATAATCCAACCAACCAGGAAGTTAGATTTGATCATAATCAGTCCTACTTTTTTTGCATTAGGTTTTCTAGTACTTTACTAGTACTACATGGAGAATAAAACTGGTAATACTGGTAAACATAATTTTAGAGTTTTAGTGCACGAGTAGACCTTACTAGTAAGTCAAAATCATAGACCTAAATCATATTACTATAAAAAACTCAAAGCTTTACTTGTACTACTTGTAACAGAAAATTGTCGACTAGGAAACTATTTTGCTTCTGGTAGTAGTGCACCAAATCTTTACTAGTAGAGCAAACGGTAAACTTAACTTAAAATCTCACTATTAGTACTAGTAGGCCTAGTATTTCCACTTCCATAGAGAGACTACCATTTCAATCTGAGGTTTTACTGCTTAGTTTGGCATCATCCAGTTCCTTGGACATTATGGCATTATTTCTACAAAGACCAGTACTTTATAAGGGGGGTTGGACCTTGCACTAACCAGGAAAAGAAAAACTCACGAGGTGATTTCCTTCTTTAAAAAAGGACTAATCACACTTTGTAGCTTGTTATCAGGTCTCCTGCAGAGCTGCATGATGACAATCTTTAAAGAGACAGATGTGTGGGATAAAAGCAACATTTAAAACATCCAGGAGTGCAGTTCTCATGGAGCAGCCTTGATGTCGAGCCTTTGATGGAAACGGTAATCCCTGATGGAAGTGAATGAACGGTTCAACGGTGCTGACTTCCATCTGAATTTTTTAAACATGGAGAGACGAAGCCATAAAAAACCAACACCAGGCACCTAGTCTTAATATTAATATCCTACAATAAAAGTTGCTAAACTCGTTGCATGCAAAGCCAAAGACAATACAATCAGAATGGAACACATGGTCTTTTAGCAGCTTCTTTGATGATGCGCTTTGGGGAAATGATAGAACCTTCCTAAGCCTAGAGTTGGAAAACAGTTTGAAAAATCCCTTTTTGTTTTTGCCTTCGTGTTCCTGGGGGGGGTTCAGACACATCTCTCCACCTGTCTGTATTATTCCGCGACCGTGCAGCTCTGCAGAAAGCCTGGTAATTAACCGCAGACAGGTGCGACGGATCAGGGCCAACCTGAAAACATGTGGGATAGCGATCCTACGCTGCTGCAAGATGTCCCAGATGCACCTTTTTTACCAACCTCCCTATCACTTACTGAGTGACTGAGAAATCCCAATTTACAAAGTACCATATTGTAGCATATTGTGCCACAGACTGTCGCACACTGACGCAGGATACTGCTAGCTTTCTCCTTGTTACAAGTAACACAAGAAAAGTAACACGGGACCAGAGTAACATGGGACAAATGTAACACTGGACAAAAATAACATAAGAAAAGTAACATAGGAAAAAATTAACACAAGAAAAGTAACACGGGAAATGTAACATGGGACAAATGTAACACGGGACAAAAGTAACATGGGACAAAAGTAACATGGGACAAGTAACTAATTATGCTGTAAATTAAAATTAGTTACTTTCGTTCCAACAATAAGGGACAAAACTGACAATGACCATCGTCAGGTCAGATTACACCACAGTGACACATTTGATTTGTTTAGTACCTTGTTCAGACAGACCACACACGTACCTAATTTATTAAAATGTAAAATAATAGTGTGTGAATGTGTTTCTTTAAATAATTCTCGTTACTTTCGTACAGGCTCTCCTCTAAATCCCCTTCAAAACCAGAGAGCTGACCTTTCCACTTTTATGTGCTGCATTATTCTGTCCCAATATGAGAATGCTAACTGTAGAAGCACATCCATCCCACGTTGTGTGTCTGGAAATAGCAGTGAGAATCCTGCCTAAAGAGGCGTTTTTAATGACAAACCAAACAGAGGCGACTTTACGCTGTGCTGTGAATTCATTCTCAACGGGAGACCAACAAACGTGCAGAATACGTCCACTTGTAAGGATTTCAGGACTTTATTGTGCATTAAAAAATATACACCAAGGAAAATACCACTTTCCTTTGTCCCATATTTATGTTCTTTTAACTTTCATATCCGGATAAACGACTCGGGATCCAAAAGGAGGAAATTAAAAAAGGAAGAAAAGAAAAATAGCAAAGCCAGTCTCTTTAGTTCAACATTGAAGGTCGTAAACTCCTGCAAATCTGTTCGTTTACTTTGAGTCTGAAGACTAAGTCGTCACCTCAGGAGACTCCACCTCCGTGTAGAGTTCTGCTAGTTTCTGGAACTCGGGTCCCCACTCTTCCAGGTAGTTGTAATCCTGCTCTGAATGTGTGCGAGTAGAATCCAACGGGCTGATGGTTCCCGTGGGCGAGCCCTGGCCCTCGTACGCGTAGGTCTGCAGGGAATCGTACGGCGGCACGCTGGTGTCCATGTCCGCCTCCACCAGTTTCTGCTTGATGAACTCGTGCACGTCCACCTCGTCCACCTCCACCGATGGGCTCCGACAGCTGGGGGCCGGGCCGCAGTGCTTCCTCGCCTCCGGGCGGATGTCCCGTCTGAACTTCAGCTCCTCTGCGGCGGCTGGATTACGAAGCGCGATGATGTCGAAGGCCTCCGTGTCCTCCTCGCCTCCGCCCTCGTCATCGTAGGTGACCACGTTCTCTCTGACATCCTCCTCCGAGATGATCAATGGCTCTTTTTTGCTTCGCCTCAGAGTGATGAAGAGAACCACAATTGCTGCAAAGACAAACACAATTATAAATAGAAACTAAGCCTGGGCGATAAAACGATAACGATATACAGGTATATCGTAATAGAGATGTAATCAATATCAATAGAAAATATGTGCGATTGAATGTTCGATCATTTCAAACTCTAACTCTGTTAGAAAAAAGCCGGAAACAACCTCTGACTCCTCGCAGCGTCGGAGGGACTCCCTCCCACTCCCTGGCCTCGCCCATAGTGCTGCTCCTCCAGCCCATAGACTGTTGCCGCGGCGTGAGCCCAGCCCCGCTTCGCACCCCAGCCTGACTGACCCATCCCCCGAGAGCCGATCTGACTTGCCGACTTCCCTTACTAAAAAATCTGCGTTTAACTGAACTATCGCAGCGATTAGTGCACCGTTAACCCAACACGAAAACACCATATAGTGCTCTTTTGGCTGTAAACAGAGGCTAAACTCATTTAAGCTGCCCACAACAATGACGCCGGGTCGGGAAATGCCTGTCTGTTGTGACGTCATGTGGGAACTATGTATATCCGAGCCTGTGGTCACGTGACTGTCGTAAAGTGAAACTTCTCCAGGCATTCTCCAGGTCACATGACCTGACCAAAGACAGTCCGTCTCTCCAAACTTACATAGTCGGTATTTCAAGACGGAAGCCCCGCTCAGAGCATTGATACTGTCAAGTGCTGTATATTGGCCTGAGGAATCATTTAAAATAACTCATATGGGTCAACTCTTTAGGTCAAAACGTCTGCAGTGTGCCTTTAAAGATTAAGTTTAAAATAAAATAAAATTTAAATTTGTCCCTTTTTCTTCTAGTCCTTCTTTTGAATAGGTTAAAAAACGAATCAATAATTATCGATATCGACTGATATCTAACACTTACTGTATATCGTGTATTTCAGGCTTATCGCCCATCCCTAATAGAAATTGTCTTAACTAACTTTTGCCAGCTTTTTGTACATTCTTCAACTTGCAGCCTCTAATCGCGACGTCTTCGTAAACCTGAACGAAGGAACGAAAGCCAATTCCATGAGTTTCCCATCAAGACAATGAAAGTATGAGTCAATAAACACAATAAACATCATTATCACACAGCAAGAAGCATTTAGGATGATGATGACGATACACACATTAGAGTCATGTGTGGAAACATTTCAACCCCATAAAGTGAGAAAGACGTGGAGCTGCATGTTCTCTGCAAAAAAAAAAAAAAAAGAAAAGAAAAAAGAATGAAAAACATTCAAAACCCAGCTGTGCCACATTAAAGAAAATCCAGCCTGATGATGTCGAATGTGTCCATGATGAGGAGCATGCGGTGCTTTAACTGGTAATGTACTTTTGTTTAATGAGAAGCTCCAGCTAAGAACGGGAGCAGCGTTGCTTTGAGGAAACGTTGTTGACCTCATGTCAAGACATTTACACAAATATCCAATCATATAACACACACGGGAAAAGTAGAACTTAAACACAAAACAAGAAACAGTCACAAATGTACAGTTTAACTTTTCTTCTCTACCTCCATCTTACACACAACTGTAGATATGAGTACAGGTCATAAAGGTTGCATTAAATTATTTGCAAATCCTTAACATTATCTGTTATTCATTACATATTAGCAAACCTTGGCCTTTGTGTAATGTTATAAAAGAAAACAGGCATTGACAACCGCTTGATTACAAGTGTTTTGTCTATATTTAAGTTTTTTGTGAAAGGTGCAAAGACGTGCAAGTTGGCGTTTTATGTGTGCATCACTTATTCACAGGAAGTTGCACCCATAAACAGGAATCATTTTGTTTGTTTTTCTTTTTTGCGTTTTTATGTGTTTTTCTTGACATTTTTTGTTTGTTATTTATTTTTTTGTTGTCATATGTTTATATTTCTATAATTAATTTTTTTGTAGACATTTTGTGTATTTTTGCTGTCGTGTATTTTTCAATAATGTTTTATTTGGAGTAATTTTGTGTATTTTTGTAACATTTGTGTATTTTGTAAGTTTTCTTGTTTGTGTAAGTGTTTGCAGTAATTTCCTGTTATTTTGTGTATTTTATTTATGTTGTTATTTTGTGTGTTGTAGTTTTGTGTTTATGTTACCACTTGTACTTTGGCATTTTGTGTGTTTTGGAGTGATTTTCTGTTTGAGATATTTTCTGGTTTTTTTTTGTTGTCATTTTGTGTCTTTTTCTACAATGTATTTTTTGGAGTCAATTTGTGTCTTTTTCTACAATGTATTTTTTGGAGTCAATTTGTGTATTTTTGTTGTATTTTTGTTGTCATTTCGTGTATTTTCATTGTAATTTATACATAGCTAATTTACTGCTTTTTGTCTTTTGTGCATTTTTCTGTCATTTAATGTATTTTTGTTACCATTTTGTGTACGGGCATTTATTGCATTCTGTGGAACTCCCCCACATTTATATGTTGAAGGCTGATTGAACGTGACTGAGGGAGAAAATGAAGGTTTAACCTCGTAACAGCAACCTTTCCTTAACCTCAGACCTTATTATCGCAGGAAGACATCGTAAGTGGCCTGATAACATTTCATTATTTTTAATTAGGATGTATTAGCATTTAACAAGCTCGCTCACAGAGGAAGGCAGAGTCCACCCTAGGATAGATGAATGGCACAACTGTTGTTATATTATCGATTGAATTGTTGCCAATGGCCATTTGGAGGCAAGCAATTTAAGATGATTCCACTCCTTCAATAAATACAGATTTTATTTTTTTCCCTCTGACCTACGCCTCCCTACTAAAGGGAATTTTTATCATCCCCCCGAAGCAGCTCCTTTTAGTGATGCAGCCTCAGGTGTGAGCAGACGCATAGACATCATTGGAGTGTTGTCGCCAGCAGTAACGCTCCCAGCCCAAACTAATAAAATAAATCATTAGAGTGCGATTCCATTTTTACAGCTTCTATCTTGATATTTTCTTCTTTATGTTTTCACTGCAGGGCCTAAAGTCTGACTTTTTTCCTACTCTCAATCTGGATGCATAATGGATCGCTAAAAGTGAATTACCCATAAGGCCAAATCATCTGGTGAAGCTGCAGCTGAATGCCGTTATGTTAAATACACATTTTCTGCAAAGTAAACTTTTTGACTAGGCTTTGGCAAGAGAATAAAAAGTCTTTGGATACTTGATGTTATTTATTTTTTGTTAAAGCTAGTCTCACATTAGCGCTAAGGGTTAGGGACGGTGAAAAACGCACATCTTACATTTGCCCTTATTTGTCAACCTTGCGTGAAAACGGGTGCAAATTTGAGTGCACATTTGGTCGCACGACAGGACCAACGTGTGACTTATGTGACATTTGGATTTGACCAATCCCAGCGTACAAACGATCGGGGGATGATAATTCCGGTGTCATTAACTTGTTACACCCTTCTGTTTTGGAGGCCCCGCCCACTAAGGTCAAACAAGAAAAGAAGCTTTTCCATGATGAAAATCAGCATCTTTACATCTGAGGTGCAGCAAAGCAGATATGTGCTTTTTGAAGTTGTGAAAACTGGAATTAAAGAAGCGTATTTAACACTTGTGGAAGAGGATAAGCTACTGAGCAGGTGACGTCTGCCCCCCTGTGTGCGCTGCGAGCAACTTCACAACAGAGATCCTGGAGACACACACGGATATGACGTTTAAATCGACCTCAGTCCGCACGCTTTCGGCAACAAAGATCACATTAAAATAATGATCGAAACGCTTTTAAAAAGCATTAAAAATGACTAATTGTTGTCCCTTGTCTGTGTTTAATATACCTTCAGACAATTTAACCTATAATTCATCACATTACCGATTGTTGCAGCGCATTTATAAAAGTTTAGGGAACCATTTACATCTAAAAGTCCCGTTTCCTCCATACAGCCCCGACCTATGCACTCCTACTTGGTTGCAGAGTTTATTAGCACGGTTATACGGTATTCCATGAACAGAAAACCCAAAAAATGGTATCAGTAATAACGTGGGCTTTTATTAAAATTTATTTTATTTTGTTTAATTTGTTTTTATAATCTATTTAGATCCGTTCTGAATGTCTGCTTATGCTAAAATGACATCTGAGGCTCGTTTAATACTTTAATTTCAGTAAAACAAATGATTCAATAAAACACTATAAATGTATAAATAAAACAGTAAAAAATACCGTATAAATAACTTTCTTATATTAACAAAACACTAAACCAACTATCTAAACAATACAAATATTCAAATAAAGAATATCAAACAACCTAACAAAGAAAAAGGAGAATTAATGAGCTGCGCCTCTGATGGCTGCGGCTACACTGGGTCGTGACAACAAGGCTAACTATGTTGATTTAGCATATTAACTCGCAATGACGTGATCATAGCATACTGTCACGTCAGAATTGGAAAAAAATACCGAAGCTTGCACAAATTTGGTCGAATACACGTTGTACGCTCAGATCTGAACGTACAAAACGGTTGATAAATGAGGGTCAGAGTGTGTTTGTGTGTGTGATGAGACAACCGGCACCTAAAAACATATGCAGAAGGTTGTGACTTTGTGAAGTCATTCACTGTTAAAACTGGATTAGGGAATAGCCTTTAAACAAATGTATTTGAGTAGGAAAGTTACCATGACACTCATAATAAATGTCTTGCTATGTGGTAGATTTTTCCACTTTCCACTACTTTATTTGTATCCACATCCTCTTCATGCACTGTGTAGTGAAACAGTGTCCCCATTATTGCTCTCTCACTGATTCATTTAGGTCATTGTTAAGCCTCGCCATTGCCAGCTAAAGTCTAACTGCTGCTCAGTGCACCACATCCTATTAATTAAAATGTGTCTACTGGAAGTGAAATGACAGCAAAGCTCCCATTAATGAAGCAAAGCACAAGAATCGGCTAAGGGAAGGCAACATTACATTATCAGTGTCAATAAATGCATCAGCTTGGAGTTATAGGGATGTCCCTGACCACTTTACTCCAGAACTAGCACAAGTGCAGATGCAAACAGAAACACCGACGCTGAGATTATATGAATAAAACAGAATTTGGCTCATATTGTTTTATTTCAAATGAATATCTCGGTGCGTGCGTCAGTACATGCGACAGCACAAATGATTTTTCATTGTTCGATGCAAAATGTTCATCAATTCAGTGAGGAATTTCAATCTTCACTGTGTCTTATTTCAAACATTCCCGTGTTGAGATGAAAACAAGCAATCGTCTATGGCATTTCTAAGTATTTTTGTTAATAAACTGTTCATAAATGTCAATTCAGTTTCATTTTTTACACTATTTATGGTGTTTGTCTTAATTTTGCACCTAAATAATGAAGTGACAACTCGACCATTTGGAAGAGATCAATATTTCAGTAACGACATGAGGTCAGTTGAAAAGAAAATAATTGAAAATGGTTATTACTCACCCAAGGACATGGGAAATGGAAATAAATCGTTTTCTATTGATTTTTTTCTTCATGGGGTTGTTAAAGGGTTAAAGACGTTTTCCCTGCACTTTAATACACTCACGTTCAAAATGCTGAACATCATAAAATATTCCACACAGCCAACATTGATCTTTTACAACTGATTCAGTGATAAAACAAATAAAACATTTGAAGGTTAAATTAACGTCAGTGATATCGGAGCATGTTGTAAGAGTACAAGTACAGTTTGGTTTCAAAGGACTGCACAAAAAAGTAACTGGACACGAGGGCTGAACAATTAATTGCATTTACGGTATTATCGCAATATCATGAAATGCAATTTTCTAATCGCAAAGGCTGCAATTTTATGATTTTTTTTCTTGTCCTGCATTGTACTGTCCTGTTAAGTTCAGAGAGTGCAGTCCACATCTTTACATGTTTCATGAAACGTGAAGCTATAGATATGTTGAAAAGGTAAAGCCACAGATTTGTTTGCTTTATTGTTGTAATCTGTGCTTTAAAATGTATATTTATTTAAAGTTTAAATGAATCTGAAATTCTTTATTACAAAACAAATTGATTTATTGCTTGTGTTCACTGAAAAATACGTGACGCGAAGAGGCCCTTGAAACAATAATTGCATATTTAAATCGCAATCGCAGTATTGAGGGAAAAAAAAGTCGCAATTAGATTATTTTTGAAAATCGTTCAGCCCTACTGGTCCCTACTGGACACCTAAAAAAGTTACATGATCTGTCGCTGGTTGATTTTCTTTCTGAAATAGTTGTTCTGATAAAGTCACTAAATGTCATGGCAAAGACTCTGAGTTGGCAATACTGGGCCCAAGGACACTTTGATGCATCATAAAGACTCAACGTTAGACAGCTACTAGCTTAATGAACGAAGGGCTAGCTAGCTAGCTCGCTGAAAAGATTTAAACTAGAAAGTACTGGTAATAACTATCTAGAATTGAATTAACATTCTTACATCAGCTTAGAAACACTCAACACCATTTTATTTTATTTTATTTTATTTTTTGCAATAGAATATAATTCAACTTTATTGTCAAATTGAGCGTTAATCCAGAGGTTTAACAACGAATGATTGTGATTGGATGGCAAAAAAATGCAGATTTGTTTTATTTAGGAAAAAAAAACCACAACAAAAAAGACTCAATGTTGACAGCTACTAGCTTAATGAATGAAAGACCAGCTAGCTAGCTAAATAGATAGTGTAGTTATCTATACCAGTCTACCAGGTCCACGACCCGACCTGTACTGGGTAGGTCGTGGACAGCTAGTCAAAACTATATTAATACTTAATGTCTATTGTGTTGGGCTTGTCTTTTATCTTGAAAGAAACTTTTCTTAAAACAGGCATGCTGTGAAACGCATGTTTTTATATTCAAAACGTGATTATACATGTGTGAAAAACAGTGATTTTTGAAAAACTAACTTTGGTCGGTTGAATTCTGAAAAGAAGTGGGTTGCGATTTAATGATCGTGGCAAAATATGGATCCCAGGGTGAGACCAGTTGAGAACCCCTGATCTGTACTATGCAATTAAATTAGGTGATAGCGATACATTTACATTATCTTAGAAAAACTAAAGGAAAACAAATATTGCCCATCGTTTTTCTTGCTATGTGGTAGATTTTTCCACTTTAATGTCAAACTGAGCAATAAACCCAAATGTTTAACAATAAATAATTGTGATTGAATGGCAATAACTCCACAATTTCCGTATATAGGAACAAAACTGTTGGAAAAAGTCTTTTTCTTTTTCGTTCTTCCTGCTTGGTGCAGAAATCCATCTCACCTCAGCTTTTATAATCCTTTTTGTTACTAGTGGGAGGTATTTCTTCTTTACTGGCTTTTGTTAAACAAGCTAACGCTATCACGCTAATCGTTACCTTTTGCATTTGGTTGTGTTTAAACAGCAAATAGAATACATGATGACCATACTTTGAATCTGTAGAAGAAGATTAGACAATTTCATAGTAAATTGAAGATGTTTACATTCCAAGTAGCCACTAGAGTAATCCCAGACTATTTTGTAACCATTAAGGTTTAATACGTTAAACATACTTCTTTATTTAATTTTAATCCAAGCACTACATGTCAACACAACACATTTCTCAACGCCACAAAACAAGTACATTATAACCCAATTCATTCGTGGAATTACCCTCCGCTCTGCCAAATGTTTGCAGTAATTGCGTGAAGTGAGCATTTGTGAGCGCCAGCGAGCACACATTCATTGTGTCGAGCCAATTGCTTTCCTTGACCTGCAACACACGACAGCTTCCTGCAGCTGTGTCTAATGCGCACAATGAGAGCGGATCACAAGAAGGGCGGGCGAATGAAATAGGATGACCGTTTCTTTTTTAATTAATAGCAATTCTGTGGCATGCGGACACAAGAAAAGTCTCACGTGGAATCAAATCTGGAGATTGTGCTGCCGCGAAAGGAGTCTTTGGTCGTTACCCAAACACGTTTTACAGTGCATGAAGGATACATTATGAAAAATGGGAAAACAATGGGATGTGGATTTAGATTATTATAATTATAATATTACTATTTTCTGCCTGCATAAAGTGTGATATAAAATTAAAGAAAATAAACTACCAAAAAATGTAATACAAGATGCATATTCAATTAAAGATAACAACAAAGTAAAATACCTAAATAAAAGGAGAAACCAACCAATTTTAAACCTTTACTAACTCAAACACTGTCGCCCCTTTCTCATCAGCATGAGGTTGGTTCACACAGTGATTCAGTGTCTAACCTTCAGCATAACCTTTAAGCGCTCATGTTCCTCGACAATGGGTGAAAAGAGGAAGTGAGCGGAGGCGTGTGATTGGACAGCTTCTCCTACTGTGCTGTTCATTTGTAACGTTTCCTCACACCTGATAGGGAGGTGTTCATGTGTGGATGCATGTACGGTAGTAACAATAATAACACCTACTCCTGGTGTCATACACTTAAACAAAATCAGATTAAATCGGCCTGCATGTAAAATATCCAACACAATCAGTCCATTCCAGACTTTCTATAATATTAACAAGAACATAAAATAAACGAATAAATAAATAAAAATAAATGAAGTGAACGTGAATTGTTATTTTGCACTTAAAAGTAGAAATTTGTTTTTATTGGTTTTGTGGGTATTTTTCAGGCTCTTCTGATATATTTTTTTTAAGTAATGTATTCTATTGAATTGTAGAATAGTATGTTTGATTTTAACTCATGGTTTTATTGCACTTGTGCTTTTTGGATGTATTGAAGTTATTTTTCAGGGTCTTCTAATTAAATTTTTAACAATGTTTTTGAATTTTAAAATATTCTTAAGTTTACGGTCAAGAAGGTGCTTTATGTGGACTAAATGTATGTAAACAGTTGGTTAATAATAAAATTGTCAGCTTTTCTCATAACTGCTGTTGCTGATTCCACATCACAAAACAAATAATACAAGTATGTATGATTCATGCTGATCTTGTGTCGGATTAATATTGGTATCCACCAATATTCTAGGATTGCAATATTGTATCGGAAGTAAAATAGTTGGATCAGGACAACCCCTAATTATAATATTTCATAAATTTCCGATTTCTCAGAAAAGGTCAGTGAACAGGCTGCAAAGATGTACGAAGAAAACACATCTTAGCTAACCTGGATGTAATAAATCTACTTCGCAGTCTATTTTTCTCACTTAAATGAGAAGTGACAGGATCATATTTGCAAATTTATATCTAATCTTTTGCCATCACGGGAATGAGTGGTCGCCATGGTAACAGGACATGCACCTCAGGGACGAAAAAAAACATGTTTTCGGGGTGCAGTCTCCTGATCTTCTTTGTATTCGTGCTTCACAACACAACCGTCACACACGAGTCCTGCGTGTGTTGGCTGTCACTACGTTTCTCCATGCTTGTTCTATGCTCACCTCCTTACAACACGCAATGGCAAACTGCAGTGGGCAAGGCGAGGAGGAGACTATCATTCTGTAACAAATCAAGGGAATGGTTTGATCAACGTTAAGGGTTGTCAGCTTGGATGACACAGGTGGAATTTTTGATGTGATGGTCTAATTTCAGTTGCAACAGACGAGCACGTTGCTCCGAATGGCTGACCCTGTCTTCTTCATTCCCCTTGTCTTCATCATCTCTGTCCTCTCTCCTCTAGGCATCGCATCCCTTTCCTGCTTTTTTAGCCTCTGAATCTTCTTCCCTTCCTCACCTTTCTTAACCCTAATTCCAGATTCTATCTGTGTTCTCACATGTCCATGTAATTCTCTTTCTCTTCCCCTGTCAAACACTTTAAAAAACCATCTAAGCTCCTTCATAGTCCACAGTAATCTAACCTCAGGTGGATTCTCCCTTCATGGTCGTCTTGACTTACCGAGCAAGATAATGATGCACAGAAGGATGGCAATCAGAGCGCCCGTGCTGAGACCCGCCGACGAGAGAAAAGCCTTGCCCTGGCACATCCGAACCTTGCCATGACGCTGGCACGGGCACACTCGTAGAGTCAAAGTGCTGGTGCCACTGAGGGAAGGCTCCCCGCCGTCCCACACCACAATGGGCAGCTCGTACAGCTCCTGGGTTAGCTGACTGAAGCGGCGTCGCCTGGCGATGATGCTGGCGGAGCTGTCTGTGAAAGAAAATATGAAGAAGAAAATCAGGCCTAGATTTTACCTTGTAAAGTGTAATGGAATAATTATATGTACATTATAATTCTGAGCTTATAGATGCTTATATATGTAAATTTTCCCTCCCTGCATGCTTAAAGCTCTGTTTCCCCATAGTTATGTTTCTCTCAGTCTTGTTCTCACACCAGATTCTCTCTTAGTATTTGTATTTGTTTCTTCCTCTATACATTTTTGTTCATGCCAGAGCTCTAGAATAAACTCCATAAAAGATCTTTTGGACCATTTTTCACTTATGTTATCAGAAGATTTCCATAACAAAAGGTAAGAAACAAGCTCTTCAGGCGTGAGTCAGATTTTAAAGAGTAGCTGCTAATCAATGACAAGGTGATCATGTACTGTGGCTGTGTAACAAGACAATAAGGAAAGCATGAACTCAAAATCTAAAACAGTACTTGCCAAGCTTTCTGCTTTCTTGAGATGAACAAAAAAAGGCAAGACAAGTTATTTTTCTTGGTAGAAGGAGAATGAGTGCACAAACTTAAGATATTTGAACTGCTACATTTTCAGGTAAAATGGTCAAACTTTATTGTTTTATTTTCACTAGATAAATGTTGAGGAATACTGAGGTGAGGTCTAATGAGTCTAATGGCCGAGCTTAGTTTGTGATGTTGGAGTCATCTCACATCCTCCTCAAGACGACACAGATTTAATTCCACAACTTTATCGTTATATTGAGATACCGGTATATATATATATTGCTGCCAAATTGTGCAGTGAACACCATCAATAATAAATGAATAGTGTTTGTACAACACTTTGACTCTTGCAAACTGTAAATTATGTATAATCACCAAAAAGACAGAATGAACATCAGTTGCATTATTTCATAAATTTGTGGTTGTGTTCAGTCTGCGTCACACGGAGCAACATTTCTTAAGCATAATTGGGTGAAAGGTCAGTCTTTCCAAAGTAAACCCTATTATTTATTATTTGCCTTATGAGTCCCACCTGGTATTCATTTTGGAAACACCTTAGTGTAATGCAATGGAGAGTATGAGCTGCCAAGGTGATATTGCTACTTCAGCAACACATCAACGGTAGAGAAACACTCGCCTGTTTGGACAGACTTTGACTATCATGGCATTCACGCAACACTCTGAATGATCTAAGTTGTGTGTGATGTCTTCCATAAAATTCAAGAATTTTGAGTTTGGTACAGAAAACTTTTTCTAGTTCTGCTGCTCTAGGTTTAGCTGTCGGAGAACATTCTGTGATGCACTTTTGATTCTTTAATAACAATGTTTCTATCTCTCTACAGTCTGTGGTTTCTCTTCCCTCTTTGCAACCTCTCTATCCTTTTCTATCTTAGAGCTGATTGTCCTAATCCATTGTTTGCATTTCAACCAACTTAACAACTCCACCTAAGTAAAGTACATTAACCCTATGCTCCTGACTTCTACTGGGAGAAATCTGGCCCTAAAACCAGCTTACTAGCAACATCTAGCCCGCAGTCAGCTTTGCCTGTACTACTCATCTGGCAGAATCAGATTACAAGCACAATATCAGATCTCTGGCAAGATATTTCAAAGTGGCAAGGGAGTTTTAGAACCATTTCTCCAAAGGTTCACCCACCTTTCCATTTCCCTCCCGAGGTCAAGATAAGCCACTCTCTTTGTGGTGGGCTGAGTGATGATATTTGGCCCTTCACAATCATTTCCCAGCTTCAAGCTTTAGTGAAGGTGTGACCTCATCTCCATCAGCCCTCACCGAGTGCCTCTGCAGCAGAAGATGTGCTCCACAGAGCCTTTTTACCTGCCCTGCTCGCATGCTAGTTCTTGGATTTCTTTGTTTCTGTATAGGGCAGCATGTTAGTACTGAAAAACTTACACTACATGGACGTTCATTTCTTAGTTGTGCACATAGGACAACCTTTCCTTTTCCAACCAGTGAAAAAACAATCCATGCTGTACTATGGTGATGCTGCTCGGAGACATCTCCTCCCACTCCAATCTCTGCTTCATCTATGAATAATTACAATGATCGACAGCTGGAATGACAAGACACACTTCAAGCTAATGATGGCGGTTTCACTGTATCAGCAAGTGGATGGACGAGTCGGGGTGGTTGGGGTGCGTTAGAGGCTGGAGTGTGAGGATGTAATCAACACTGACGGGAGAAGATAAGAGGAAAGGTGGTTGGGGTGTATCGTGGAAGATCGAGTGTTTTTGTGCTTGCGCTCAAATTGGTTGAGGCAGAGAAAAACAAACAAGTTCCGTACAAGCACGGAGTTATGTGTGGGTACATTTACCCAGAACGTTCACCTCCATTACATCATGATTTTCACATGAAGGTTCCCACTGGGTGATTAACACCTCAGCCATAATGGCTAAGACAGGTGAAGACTCAAGAAGGAAGGGGACATCTTCTCCTTGTCGTTCACTTCTACATAACACACACATTTTCACATTTAACTCTGATGTGGCCCTTGGTCCACTGAAAAAAATCCCTTTGACTAGAAATTTTTCCACTTTGACATTGTTTTTTACTTCTTTCTTTGACATTTTTCATTTTCAACTTTTCATGTACTTTAACGGTGCTCAAGTCAAAATGTCCCAATGTAAAATGACAGTCAGGATTACAGCTCAAAAATGTGAGAATGCTTTAGATCAAACATCTCCATCATAGTGCACTGCCTGTGACTATTGCTCATAGAGTAACAGAACCGAGAAATTAAGTTTCAGATGTCCAGCAAAGACTACAAGATCTTAACAGTTTCTCTAACCCTAACCCGAAGATCTAAAAAGATTATTTGCAAAATGTATTAAATTGCAAACTGTCCAAATGTGCTTCTGTATTTAGATGTGTTTTTGTTCTGTTCTATCTGGACCTACAGTATTTGGTTCACATATTAACATCATTATTTAGAATATATCATTATTCTCTTCACTGGCAAAAGAGAAGAAAAAAAACACATTGCTCCATTTTTCTGCAAATTTTTTAAGCTTCAAAAAATACTATACAAATGTTTCCTGTGACCACGTTAGAAATAATACGTTTCACAAGGTCACAAATAGAGTCCCCTTGGCAAATGCAAGTCCAAACTCAAGTACTCACACACATTGTGAGATAAATTACATGTTTCTACAGAAAATTAAGCTGCTTTATTTTAGGAGTTTAGGAGTGATGTGGGGAACCAAAACTAGGGTTAGTAAAGCTTTGGTATAATGCTCAACACCACCAATTTAAATACGTTTTTTCATGGAGAAAATAATTTGAAATGACCCGAACTCTTCTTGAAGATAAAAATTGCAACTGCATGTATTTATTTACAACAACCAGCTCTCTGCAGGACAATGAAGTGAGATGTTGAAAAAGAAAAGAGCCAGCGCTAAAAATAAACTTGAAACAGACACATGCGTGTCTCTATAGACTTCACACTTGCCTACACATGCACTTAGTGGAGTTCTTTGTGAACTTTGGTGGGTGTGTGTAGGTGCCGCAGATGGGATTCAGCATCATCTCACTCTACAGTTTCCACTTTGAATTTAACCAGTGCAGTCTTACCACCATCCTACTTGGGAAATATTACATTTCCTAAAGCTTGTTTGTCACTCACATTTGCACAAAAACAACTCAAACATTAAAACAAAAGTTTGTAACTCCAAAACAAACAAAGTGTGGATCAATCAAAAACTTCTTAAATTAATTCTAAGCGAGGCTGATTGCTACAAACAGATTGACATTGATGAAAAATCATGCACACAAAGTGGTCACCGTATTGGCTTATGCATTTAATCAAATATTGCTGTTTCCAAACTAGTTTAGAGATGCTGATACTCATCAAAGTTTGTCAGAGATATAAAGTCACGTAAGAAGCCAGTGGAACAATTCCATAACACTACTTCATGAAGTAAACCCAAATGTACTAATGGACTCTGAGCCACCCTGCTTCATTTACTACCAAAATAACAAAAAAAGAAAATTATTAAAAGGTTAAACTGACACTCACCACAACCAATGGCTTTTGTAACCCCGGAAGCACCATTTTATCAGGTCACAAATTCAGTCACAACACCTTTCTACGACTTGGGGAATGGATGGTGGAAATTGTCTCTCACAAACAAGATGGTTTATTCTCTTCCTGGCTGCTCTACAAGAACTTTTAAACAAAACTCTTTAACTCTTGTAAACCTCTAGTACTATGTATGATCTTCTTTGGTCAGGCTCAGTATAACACACACAAAAAAGCAGTTTATTGGAAAAAGTAGCAAGAAGTATGTGATGTACACCTAATTTCAAGCCATTGTAAGAGGAGTAGTCATGTGTTGGATGTATTTAAACTGGTTGGCCATGTAGTGCTTTTCCCAAAGCTTCCTTCTATAGCTTTAAAGCCCAAATGGAGTGCGTTACCCTGTAGGAATTTGACCTGCAGTTACAACAGCACTGCCACCATTTCACTCCCCAGCAAAATATGAAAGAAAAACCAGTGGTGAAAGCAGACAGATACTCAATGAAACTCCAGCAACTGTTGGAAAATTTTCGATTTGCGTACACAAGCTCAGACCTGACGTAAGATTAAGGGTGTGCGATCTGATGATATTCTCGTGATATGATATTTTTCCCATATCGCCCACCCCTACGTAAGATACAATCGTAGCGTAATTGTGTTGGCTTCATAGATCAATAAATCAAAAGGTATATCTTTCACAAAATAGGAGATTTTACTGACAAACAAATGCTTGCAAGATTGTTTTTGATTCTGTTACAATAATTAGCTTTGTTGACAAATGGTCATGTGACAAAGATTGGCACATTGCATTGTGGGATTGGGAAATTGCTTTTTGCTGGTTTCGCTGCAAATTCTATGAAATGCCGTATATACCTTGAGAACCCTATATTTGATATATTGCATGAGAAAATTGGTTTAGAATTAGGACCAATTATAGATTTGGGTAACCCTCAAAGATGCCAGCTTGGTATCATTCAGATTCTGATTCTATGGAACTTCCTCTACCAGAATCAGTCATAACCTGCTTGGGTTTTTTTTTTTTGCAAGGTTCACGTGGAAATCAGGGTTTGGCAACCGGTCTATTGACTCAGGTTAATCAAAACGAGATTGAGCCTGTTTTTTGTGGGTCGCTAAAATGTTCTACCACTGTGTTGATGGTAAAATGCAGGAACATTTCTCTCTCAAACAACAGCTTTTCCATTAGCATCCACTGGACTTGCAGTGAAGAAGTTCTTCCCGGAGAAGAAAATGAGGTCATAAGGGAGTTAGTGCCAGTGACTGAAAGAGATTTTCATCACTTGCACAACAACAGACGGTGGTGTTAGACGGAGCGGCCACCAACTGTTGGTCTGCTCCGAGTGTGAAGAGCTGACTTTAATTATCACACACAGGAGTCAACAGTATGGAAACGCAGACACTGAGAGCTGGTGGTGAGAAAGACCCTACGAGCTGTGAAAGAAGCTGCTTTACTTCTCTGGGGAAGCTTTATGCATATGAAGGGAATGTTTCCTGACAGGTTGAAAAGACAGGTGGATTTGAAATTTAGATAATAAATGAAAAAGTAATTAATTCTTACTGCCAAAACAAATAAAAGACAAACATTGTCTTATGACTTGTCTTCCAAGTCCTAATGCTTTTCTATTTTAGCAAATGAGCCTGACTATGGCATGTGATTGCCCTCTAAAACTATACTGTAAGTCATGGATCGGCAACTTTTATTGCAGTGGGGGACACAAAGATGTGATTTTGTTGGCTTTTTTGTATTTTGGGGGGTCATATTTATATTTTTGTTTCTATTTTGTTTATTTTTTCTCATTTTTTTGTGTTTTTGGAGTAATTGTGTATTTTTTTGTTCGTATATTGTTACTATTTTTTGTATATTCTGGTGTATTTTTTTATACTCCTATTTTTTTAAATTGTTGTTTTGAAGATTTCTATGTAATTCTTTGTATTTTGTTGTTTTGTGTTTGAGTCATTTTTGCATAATTTTAAAACCATTTTGCGTAATTTTAAAGCTACTTTGTGTAAATTTTACCCCATTTACTCATTTTGTGTCTTTTTGGAGTAAATGTGTACATTTTTCTTATTACATGTTTTTTGTTTACTTTTTATGTATTTTTCCAGTACTTTTGCTGCTTTTTCTGAGTCATTTTGTGTATTTCTGCTGTTGTTTTGTATATTGTGTCTAATTTCCCTCAAAGTAAACACATATGGGTGCCCTAACCTGGTCCTCGACGTTCCCTAACCTGCAGATTTTAGATGCTACCCTGGTCTACCACACTTGATCATTAGACTCATGAATATTTTCATGCAAAAACTGATTCACAACTCATCACCATTCAATTATTCCACTTCACAACAATATAAAAGGCCTCCTTCTTCATGGCAGTCATTAAAATGTGTAAAAACTCAGAGAAATGAGTAGAAAGCAAAAAGTGACTTCCTCCCTGTAGCCAGACTGTCGTTGTTTCTTGTTATCTTCACACCATCTTTCCTTCACAGAGCATATTGCCATTTAGCAAGAACTGTCTGCAAGCAGCAGTGAAAGAACACATTGCAGTGTTTCATACCCAGAAGCGATAAAGTGACAATGTGATGGCATTTATTTTGAAAGTTGTTTTTTCGTTTCATACTGTATAGCAAACAGACACCTTCAAAGACAAGAAAACAAGAACAGGCGCCATTTCTTCAGAAGTCAGAATAGTTGGTGAGATTTCACGACAAGATTAGTGCCTTTTTTAAGCTTATGCAGCATCACCACCATAAAACTGGAGAAAGGCTTGTAATGTCCTCAAGACCACATTATCTGAGACCAAGATTTTCCCAAAACCAGAATGCACCAAAGACCACGACTTTTGGGAGTCAAGACTGAATCAAGTTTATCAATTTAAAAAACCATGACAAGGTTGAACAATTAAAGAGCATTCTCTTGTTTATTTGTCAGGTGAATGAGGCCTAAAGTAAGTGTTTAGAGAGATTTCTGATTAGAAATAAGGCGTGTCTCAGTGTTTGCAGGTGTCTGACACATAAGGCACTGGAAAAGATGTCCAATCAGTTCGCTAACGCTAATGCTAAATGTTTGAAGCTAAATTGCAACAGGTTTGTCACCAGTGCTGTTGAGCGTAGGGGTCCCCGACTTTGTAATTTCGATCCTCTACTGCAGGGGTGCACAATACGTCAATCGCAATCTACCGGTCGATCGCAGAGGCATTTTGTGTCGATCGCGCACGTGGGCTGCAAGACCTCATAAATGAATGAGAATGGCACAATCACGTTTACCAGAAATGAAACCTATTCAGCTTTTGACCTCAGTTTGAGGGGGCGCTAGCGCACCCATCTGTTCATTTACAACCTCTATTAATCAATAGAAGAAGATCCTCCTCCAGCCCATACCCGCTCACACCTGGTATATTTATTAGCAGCACACACCTACGGGGTTCCCAAACTTTTCAGCCCGCAACTCCCAAAATAACGGTGATAAAGACTGGCGACCCCCACTATCCCAGGTGGTGATTGAAAACATGAGGACTCGAGCATTTATTGCCTCAACATAATTTCGCTCCAAGTGGCAGGTCAGGAGAAAGCATGGGTTTAATTACTCTTTAATGAAGTTAAAGAATAGCCGATCAGGGCTGGTCTTGACGGAAAATCTCGAGTGCCGCCAATCTGAGACTGAGACCAGACTGATGCAGGTTAGCCTGCTATGAGTTGGTAAATGGTAATGGAAATGGTAAATGGACTTGATTTATATAGTGCTTTATCCCTACACTGAAGTAGTCCCAAAGCACTTCACATATCAGCTCATTCACCCATTCAGACTCACAGTCACACACCAATGGAACAGAGCTGCCATGCAAGGCACTAGTTGACCACTGGGAGCAACGTAGGATTCAGTGTCTTGCCCAAGGACACTTCGACACATAGACAGGTATAGACTCTAAATCAGAAGAACCCTATACCAACTGAACCACGGTCGCTCTACCTCTGAGTGCCAGTGAAATAAAAACAGCTTGACAACCATTGCGGCACAAGTTGACCAGCTAAAGCTTGAGACACGAGGCATCCAGACTTGTCCGAGCTGCGTTTATCCCTTTGACCATCTCTCCTCTCTGCCTTTGTGCTGCCTGCTGGCTCAGAAGATTCAAGGAGCTCTTCAGCTCAGTGGGCGACTCAGAAATCTCCAAACTGAGAGCTTTTAAACCGATACCTGAGTGCAGACCCACCTATGGCTCCGTATTCACCTCGGAATGAAAGCGTTTCCATGGCAACACTCACTGTTGGAACTCGGGGGGACCGGCATGAAATAATGCACAGAGGAGGAGGGAAGTGAGCAGGTAATTCTTCTGACAACACAAACACACCAACCCCTTTGTGTGTGACGCATGCAAGACTAAATATGGACGTGGACTACAGCTGTTGATGTCCAAATGTTCACGACGAGCGGTTGACTGACAGCCTCTGAGTTGGGAGAAAAATCACTGCAGGCAATCAGGACACATCCACAACTCATAAGAGATGCAAACAAACATATCGATCGCTTTAATTACCTTCGTTGTCCTTAAGGGTGAAGTTGGGATTGACTGGGAGCTGGTTAGGGAGAGCGAAGGAGAACCGCTGGCCATTGGCGAAATCGTCCATGTCCAGTGCTGTGATGGTTTGGATCACCTGTTGTTCACAAGACACAAGCTCAGTTACTTTCCCAAGGCAACGCCTGCAACATTTGGCTATTCTTTGACAACTCGTGCAACATTCCCTCCCCTACGTTTTAGATTGATCACTGTGCTCTGTTCTCATATTCCATGTTCTATACCAGTGGTTCTCAAACACATATTTTCTCTTATCTTTACCTTATCTTGTCCAACTACATTTTGCTTAGAAAACTGTTTAAACCACAGGATCACTGTCCTAAGGCATCAACTGTTAACTTTATCATTACTGGTACTTGTACATGTCTTTAAATAAGCTAAATCAACTTTAGAGTGAAGTAAAAAGACAAAGTCTACAAAGTGTGCTGATCTCATTATTCGGCTAGAGATGTTCGATATTAGTTTTTTGCTAATGTTGTCCGCTTATTTTCTGTTTTCTGATATTAACCAACCTACATTTAGATCACAATATTTATTATCAGAATCAGAAACAGTTTTATTGCCGAGTAGAGTTTTTAGACAATACAAGGAATTTGACTTGGTGGATGATGCAAAAAAAAAAAAACATAACAGTATAACAACAACAACAACATATAAATATGGACATACTGTATATACAAGTAGTGCAGGTAATATTGTTGACTGTTGACACAATGTCTCAATGAAAATAAAATGTAAACCCTACTTTTAATGTAATGCCCCAATGAATGTATTCCACATAAAACAATGTGTTCATGTGGATCTTGTTGGGTTTTTTCTTTGTTATTATAAATTTTATATTTTGATAAGCGCATTGAGATGACTTTGTTGTAAATTGCGCTATACAAATAAAGTTGAATTGAATTAAAATTTGTAAAACAAGAATTCTTCTTCTTCTTCTTCTTCTTCTACATTTTGTCCCAAATAATAGCAGTTATTGAGTTTTTAATTCACAATATTGGTGAAAAAACCAATACACATATCAACTGATTGCAAATATCAGATTATATCACTGGGAATTCATTAATGTATCTATTGTTTCGTGCCTGCCAAAATATTTTCCTCATTTTTTCGTGCTTCTTGGAACTAAAACGTGCATTAGGTGAAAAAAAAAACAAAAACCTCACCACCAACATTTACCTATAGCCTATTTCAATTCCTCCTTCCATGTGACTCGATAAATACTGCATATTAGTCATAGTTATGAAACCTTTTATGATGCTGGTTGGTGTTTGTATTGTTGATGCAGTAAAACACTGTGATTTCAAATGAGATCTTTAATCCACATTCTTACATTTCATCAGGCTTTTGCACCAACGGTGTGCGTGTCACTTAACACAAAGTTCCTTTTCAAACACTGCGATTGTAACGCAAAGGTTGTGAATATCACACAGTGGGATAATGAACAGAAAGGAATTCATTTACATCTGCTTCACCTGCGTCAAAAAGTTTTTCCTTTCAATCAAATTGTCGATGAATGTAAAAAAAAAATGTTTTTTTCTTCACACTGGGGAATGGCATTACGACACAAAATATTTAATATTCAACTTTATTTTAATTTGTTTTTAGAATTTTGTATTTAATACTTAATAGGAAGAAAAATTTAACAAATGACTAAATAAATTAATAAATACATAATTTCTAACAGGGCCTAAACCCTCACCTATATACGTTTTGGAACAATATCAGACATTTTAATAATAATTTTCCACGTAAAACTGTTCTATAAATCCTATAAAACAAAACCAAAATGCAATGAGGGTCTTATTCAGTTACCAAAAGATACATTTAATGTTTTACATGAAAAACCACACAAATATAATCTAAATTTTGCATGAAAACTTACTGTCTGAACCTTGGCAAAGTGAAATGGTAAATATTAGGTTTTTTGAGTTATATTGATAGGGCTGGGCAAAATATTGGCGATATAAAAAACAACAATATTGCCTATAATGAGATATATCTAAATATTTTATCATGTTTTTATTTATACACAGTACAAACCACATCATTCAAGTATTTAATAACATGTATAGAGTACAGTCAAACAGTGTCCTTATTGAAAATGTTTCCATATTTCATATACTGTAGCTTATTTTGTATTAAAATACTGGTTTTGGGAGTCGCTGCTTTCGTTACTTGAAAATCTCAGTTAGATGCATTTCTGAGACCTTCCCCTAAACAAGCCACACTACAGAACTCACTCACACGTGCTGTCCATTACAGGAGAAAAAAGCCAAAAGGTGTTAACATTGTGCAGCTGTTTGTTAATAAATGTGCCTGTGTGACATGTTGTGGCAAATTTAAGTCAGAATTGTCTTTCTGGTCAACTTTATTGAGTCAAGATTTATATCGTCAAATAAAATAACGACTTTTGGTCAAATTGCTCCATATTACCCAGCCCTATTATCAGAGTGAATATATTTCCATGAGTATTTCCAATTGAAAATGGGGAATTCAACTTTCCAGCTTTCATAAAAATCAAACTCAAGTTGGATATGTTATCTGAACATGTTAGAGAGCTGCTATGGACTGCTAGCCTTTAGCATGGTGGCGTGCCACTGCCACTTTCTTATTCATTCCACTTCTTCCCACATAAACCCCCAAGGCCATACATGCCGACGATAGAATGTAACCTTTACATTTGGTACAAACATGTTCCATTTAAACCTTTTCCCTCATCAGCTTGAATTCATTAAAACTGTTTTTAGTTACGTCTTCTTCATTTTTTTTACTCTGTCACCCTCACACAGCCATTCGCGCCTCGCTGATTGCTCCCCATCTCACAAAACGTCTTCATTTAAATGAATCAATGACTGCAGAGAGCAAATTGGGTTGAGATTCGGTTTGGAGCTGTCATGGTTTGCTGCTGAGACACTTAAATGGGAATAGTTGGTGATTAAACAGTCTCTGCAGATACACCGGGGAGCCACTGTAGCTAATGGACAGGTCGCACACACTTCCCTCCTGATGCCTTGTTTGGATCACGGATACTGACCTGCCCCGGCCTTGAGTTCTCGCACACAATCACGTCTTCGTCGGTTGCTATTTCAGGAGGATTGTCATTCACATCCAAGACCTGCACGGTAACAGGAACGTGGCTGAAGAGAACGGGGTTGTCTGCAGCGCGAGAGAAAAAAGAGGAGAAAAAGACATCAGACTAAAGAAAAACACAAGATAACAGTCAAGAAAACACATCAGACTGTGATTTCCAATAGCTTCACACTGATCTCTTTTTATATGAAGGCTCTAAAAGGCCATTTTGTTTTGATGAAGTTTTATTGTAAAGCTAAATTTGTGCTAAAATTCTAGCTTTAAGAGCACCTTCCTTCATAAAGGTGTACTTTTTTTTATTTTTATTTTGCCGCATACGACACAAAAACAAAGACAAGAGGCCACTTTTTTCCCTTCTTTATGTTTTGTTTTAAATGTATTTATTTGATTTATTTGTTGATTCATCATTTTGTTTATTAAAGCCCAGCACAACATCTTTGTGAGTCCTTTGTGTCTCTGAGGTCGTGTAGACACAATTTCCAAGGCAGAAAAAGAAAGAAAAAATAGTCAGGTAACAGGTAAGAAAGTGTAGTCCAGCCTGCAGACTAACAGTGTACAGTAGCTGTTGCACTGCTTATACAAGCATCCGGAGCAGGAGTAGATTTACTGCTTAGCATCTATAGTATATAAAACACAGGATGCATACGTTGCACAACAGGCTTAAAAAGAAGATGCTCGCTCAGCAAACCCTAGGCAGAAGGAGAATAATCACCCAGGTGTGGATACAATAGATGCCGACGTGTAGTTACTTAAGTTAAAACAAAAAGCTCGGCCATTGAGGGGCTCCGTCTGCATAATTCAGATGTGTTTGTGTTCTAACACAGGGCCACTGTACAGGTGATGTGTTACAACGCTAAATATTGATGAAGAGAAGGAAAAACAAGGCAACAGCAGGACAACAGAATCCTACAGAAAGCTAGAAAAAAAAGATGGGTGTCATTTTGTTATCATTTTGTATAATTTTGTTATTTTTTGTTTTGTTTTTTCATTCATTTTATGCCAATTTGTGCTGATATACAATACGTATTTCTTTTCATTTGTAATTTCTTTGGTCATTGTGCGTATTTGGTCGTTTCGTGTTTTTTTGTTGTTGTCTTGTGTGTTTCTTGATGCCATTTTGTTTATTTGTTTGTGCTCATTTTGTGTATTTTCCTATCATTCCATATATTTTTGTGTTGCTTTGTCCGTTTTTCTTGTCATTCTGCGTGTTTTTTGGAGTCATTTTTTGCGTTTACTGGATTTGTTTCATAATCCACACGTCTCATTTGTTTTTCTGGTTTCTTTTAAAGAGCAGCCTTTACTTTCTGCTGGAACTGAACTTCTTGTTGGTCTCATAATGTGTGTCCTTTCTCATTCAAAGTGCTGAGGATGAATCATTCAGCCTTTTGACAGCGCTTCAGCGTGAAACGTATCCTTGAATACTAAAACGAGGTGGAGAGATAACGAAACATTAGCATGCAGCATCGGCGAAGGCAGAAGAAGACTTGTATAGGAGGGATTTAAAAAAAAAATAACCTGGTTATCAGGGCCTTTGTTTTATTTTATTCATTGTTTGAATAAGTGAGGATGGACATAGAGTCTAATTAATTTGATTTGCTGGTTAATTTTATGACTATAATTGAATGCATTCTCATCAATATGCAAATGAAACACTTTGCTCGTGTTATTTTTAAACATTACACCACTACAGGGATTCACACTTAGAACAGATGTTTGCAGTGTTTTGGAAAATGCTTAAAAAAAAAAACCAAGGGTCACACGATGACCTTTCAACAATCATCTATGTTTAGCTCTCATTTTTGTATATTTCTGTTGTCATTTTGTGTAATTTAGTTGTTTTTTTGTGCATTTTTCTGCCATTTTGTTTTCCTTTTGTGTATATCAATGTCATTTTGTATATTTTTCTTGTTGATTTGGTTGTTTTTGTTGTAATTTTTTGTGGTTTTTGGAGTCATTTTGTATACTTTTATCCCATTTTACTGTCCGTGGTTATATTTTTTGTTGTTTGGTCATTTTTTTTTAATTGTATATAAATGTTTGTTGCTTCAACACATGAATTTCCCCTTTAGGGATTAATAAAGGTATTCTTTTCTATTCTATGTATTTTTGTTGTTGCTTTGTATTTCAATTCAGTTAGTTTTGCGCACAATTGTTGTCCTTTTGTATAATTTGTGATTTTATCTGTTTTTTTGTACATTTTTGTTGTCATTTTGAATAATCTGCTTTTTTTTCCTTCTTGTTTTTGTTGTTGAGTGCTTTTTTTTAAGTCAGTTTTGGTTTTTGTCGTCGTTTCATGTGCTTTTGGAGTAATTTTAAATATCTTTCTTCTATTTTACATGTGTTTTTTTGTTATTTTCTGTGCTTTTAGAGTCCATTACGTTTTTTTGTTGTCGTTTCAATTTCTTTACAGTTATTTTGTGCACATTTGTTGTCTTGTTCTATATATTCCTGTCAATTTGTGTGGATTGAGGGTCATTTTTGTGAGTCATTTTTGCAGTTTTTTTGTTGTTGCTGTTTTATGTATTTTTCAATTATTTTGTGCATTCACCTTGAGGGGCCACTTATGGCCCCCGGACCAGGAATTGAATTAGATACGAATCAACTTCAGAGAAACATTTTATGGAGAATATCATTGGTTGGCAGCGTGTGCAGTAACCTCACAATAGAGGACTGGTAAATAACAATGACCTGGTTGCACAATGATTCTGTGTTCTCCTCCTGATGAACAGATTTAAATAACTGGTGAATACAAAAATATATTTTTGAGTCTAAAAAGCAGTCATTCTTCAAACAACAGCACAACAAAACAAACCTTTTTTTGTTGTGTCAATTGGCTTCCCACAGGATGAGAAGAGGTTTAAGCCAATAATGGAAGAGAAGTGGCAGCTTTTTTTAACGTCCACATTACATAAGTCACACTTTAAATGTACTTACAATGTATAAAGTCTAAATATAGAGGATGAACAAAGAGTGGTCCATTTTTTAACTGCTTATTGCAGGCAGTTTTATTCCAACAAGTGTACTTAGACATGATTAAAAACCAACATGGTACCTACCAACCTCCGAGGCCATCACTGTGATGTTGTGCCAGGGCATGTCTTCCCTGTCCAGTGGCTGTGTCGTGCGTATGACTCCAGTGCTTTCATCGATCCTGAAGTATCTCACTCCATCCTCTTTGCTGTCCATGAAATATCTTTAAAAACACCACAAAGATAACCATTTACTAGGAATGTCACGCTATTGAAGATATCAAGATACCGCGGTATTACAAGTGCCTCGATATCATCGTGGTTATCTCATGGTGTAGAGTTTGAAGAAATTGTGCATGCCCCAGCGGCTACAAGTCAGAGGTGTGGAAACATTTCAATTTCACCGCATTAAGGTGGGCAATATGCAAACGCTGTGCGCTACTCTTCACTTAACAACTCGGCATCCCGAGTAAGACAATAGATACTGTCAAAATAGTGAATATGACAATTTCTCAATTGTAAACATTCTTGTTATTGTTAACATACTGTGTGCCTTCTGCCTTCCTGTAAAACCGTGAGCTTTCCTACAATATCGCAATAATCATCGTACCGTGAAGTTACAACCTTGATTTTACCAAACTGTTAGATTTAGATATTGTTACATTCCTAATGTCTGCACCACAAACATAATTCATCGGCATTTGAGAAAACATCCAGAACCAACAAAGGCTATTGTTTTACTTTTTAATAGTTCCAGAGGAGAACACTAACACATATAGAATTATGTGTGTGAAATGTTGCCATTTGACTTCTATAGTGTGTGTGTGCATATATATATATGACCTCTGGGGTCAGGCTGTTTTAGCTGTGTAAAACTTGTCTGCCTGTATATTGCAATCTGCACGCTCTTGCTATCTCTCACTTGAAAATGTCTTCTAGGGAAAAGTTTACTGTAAATGAGGTTTTGGAACAGCTCTTTCACAGTAAAAGTGATGTAGAGGAGAATCTGAAACTTTATAGTGAATAACCACAAATGTGTTGCAGAAAGGAGATAAACATAAGTAAATAAATGACCCCAAGCGTAAAAAGTCCATGAAAACATCACAAATGTGTTGGGAAGTCACTTTGACAGTTTTTTTTGGGGGCAAACACAAGAAATGACAATACTACACACCCCACAATGTAATGCACAAAACTTTTCCAACAATGCCTGTAGACCCCTTAATGGCCCACGTCACGAGTGACGTCACAACTCTAGCTGGAGGCAAAAACAGGAAACGCCGCTGGCTAAAGACTGTGGAGGATAGTAATGTTACAGCTTTAGAATGTCATCCTGTTGTGTGTTTGGGTGCCAGAATAGGAAGAATAACGCTAGTGGACGTAAATTAAAGTTTTATAGGATTCCAGCTGACACTTGTGCTAAAAAAAAACGAAGACAATTGTGGTTTTGCCTCCAGGCTAAAATACGTCACAATGTTTACACCAAATGAAAGGGTCTATAAGAGAGTGTTTACAATAGGGATAAAAAAAAAAAAAGCATTAATTTCCGCCTTTTACGTCATTGCATCGAGCAATTGAGCTACACTATGTCTTTATCTGATAAAAAGAAAAAATGCAAATCCAGCAGCTTTAAATTAACCATATTAAGCATTTTTGGCATGAAAGATGTCATAACAGAAACAATACAGAAATGGACATACCTTGAAACAGAATTTGAGAGCAAATTACTCTAAAACCTTTTACTTGAGGTCTTTTAATCAATCCTGACAGATTTGACAAAGTGTAATTCAGCCCCTTCCTTCATCACTGAAGCACATAAACAGATATCATTAATGTTTAACAGATAAAACACCATTAAAATACATTCAGTACTTAATAACGCAGTTCGCTTCATTATCAGCTCTAACAATGTTGACACTCCGCAGGCTTGTCAAACAGGAAGTAACGCAGACGGAGAAATGCAAAGAAGCCTCGGCAGCTCCCCTTATGAGTTCAAATTAGCAGAGACTGTGTGCTAGCTCATTCATCTCCTAATGACCCATTTATACCTTTAATCCTGAATGCATTCTGCTGTGTAATACATAATAGGCTTCAGAGGTGGAAGCCCCACAGCTATATTATTGCCAAGAGTGTATTCATTACAAATAATAAACTATTCCGCTTGTTTGTGCAGCAAAAAGCGGCAGCGTAGCACAGCAACCCCCGTAGATTTGCTGTCATGATTAATTCAAACAGGAAGTCTTTCCAGCTTTATAAGAACAATCCTCATCAACAGAAACCAAGTGCAGGGTTTTTTTGTATTTTTTTTTTCCTGGTTCGAACACAGAAGAAAACGCGAGACAAACTCTTAAACACAGCTACTTATGATGCGTCGCAAGCTTTTTGCGATGATGCTCTTGTTTTACGACTGACACGGACAGTCAATCATCAACAGAAGCTGCTTTTACGCTCGGTAATGATTGTTTTTCAGAGAATCTTGAGGGAAGTCATTTGTCTTTATGCAGTAAACAGGAAACCAAATATCCTTTGCCTTTTAATGCAAAGTGCTGCTTTCAAATTACCAACATGCACTAAGCACAAGCATAATGGCTGTTTTGTTTTATTCTTGACTAAATTTGTTTTTTTTTCTTCATTAAAGAAAAACCAGTAAACCAAACAAACAGTGGTTTGAAATGATCTTTGATAATCACCCTCATTCTGAGGCTTTGCAGTGTGGTTTTTTTTTGTTCCCATTCACTATGATTGTTTCTCTTTTCTATTATTAATAATATTATTATTGTATAAATGTGATAGCATCAGCCCACAATTTACAACAATTAAACCTTGAAAATATGAATTAACTGTATTGTATTTTTATTTTTGTATTTCCCTTTTCTACTCAACCCTCCTTCAAATGACTGCAATTGTTTAGACTTGTTGTCATTTGAAGGATATATTTACGCATAAATATCTGCTCACAAATAAAATGCCCATAGTTGCATTTGTGGAAAATTAATCTGTGATGGAAAAGAAGGGAAAAAAAAAACACATTAAGAACTAAACTATGTCAGATTAATCCAGTGCTTCTAAAAGTGTGCGGTGCGTCCCCTGGTGGGGAATGGAGACATGACAGGTGGGGCGCGACAAACAGGAGGGAATTTCCAACTTCATGGCAATCTTATAAAATGCCTTTTTTTAAAAAATTGAAAATAAAAATCATTAACACTAAACAAAACGCCTACACATAAAGTAATAATGAGAAGCAAAAAAACCCCAAACATTACATTATTAGACTGCATTAGATATGTGACATGGAACTGAAGTGCAAAAATAATGATTGAGGTCGGAACAATTGACAAACTTTCAATATATGACTTCAAATGTGTTTATTTTCTGTTTCCTTAAGCTTTTTGTCACGGATTGCAAACAATGTTTCATTACTTCCTGTATTTTTGACTGTTGCACTGTTACAGTTGTTTTTAATGCAGGTATCTAATTTCATTTAGTTTTTGAGTTTTAACGTATTCATGAAATATGTTACTTGCATTTCATACATTGCACTGAAATTCCTTTTTTGTTGTCTTAACGCTGCAGTATGTAGAATCGCACGACTTGTATAGAAACAACCTATCATCGCTTACCGGTATCCTTGTGGATTTTTGACCAAATTAAGCAAAAAACAAAAACAAAAACACACACACACAAAAAAAAAAAAACATACATACTGCAGCTTTATGCTTTTTTAGCACAAATTGCAAACAATGTTTCGTTATTTCCTTAATTTCTGACTGCTGAATTTAGTTTAATCTAGTTTTTAATTTATTATGAAACATGATATTACTTGTTCCCTGGTAGTTCAATACATTTGAAAATGTGTTTATGTATTTGGGGGTAATGGCTGCAGGTGGGGCTTGAAAGTTCGCCTTCGTTCAAAATGGGGAATACCCAAAAACGTTTTAAGAACCACTAGATGAATCACTTAGGAAGCCATCATTGGTCGGCTGACCAAATTCAAGACTCTCATCAGTTAATGTTTTTACAATATTTTTCTGCTCTACATATTAGGCTACACTCAATTCAAGCATTATAGACATGACTTTAATCCTTATGATAACTCTGATTAATGACTTTCTGAGCTGAATTTTTAGGTGTAAGCGGTGAAACATCAAATAAACATTTACTTTTAAAGAAGTTCCCTTAATGTTGACACCAATGGTTGTTTAACTGCATCTTAGAAACAGGCTGTTAAAAGATGTCCATCATTTTCTCAGGATGGTGTAAAGAATCGTCATAATGCAGAGATTCCTTCATGCAAGCGTTGAGTTAATGACTCACACAGATCTCATTTGGTTATTTAGATATCAATTTCATGCCATTCTTCAACATCAATGGTATGTTTAGTCCACGGCCCCCGCATACGAAGATATTATGATCAAAGCGAGCCAGATACTGATTCCTCGAACGGAGAGGCGTTAAAAGACTTCCTGCTGCTGCTTCCCTTTCCTTAATGCTGGGAACACTGTGGGAGATGCACCGCACTGGAGGAATGAAGCAGGTGTCCCATAAGAGGAAAAAGGAAACTCTTTCATATGTAGATTATCTTTGTGTTTACCTCAAATCTTCCATATTATGTTAAGTGTAGGACACAAAGCAAGGAATCAGCCTGTGACTAATGCTTTGGCCTTTTTACTTTTTGTATTTTACACAACATGACATCAGATAAACAAAAAAAAAACAACATAAGTTAAAGTTTAATACAAAAGTACAAAATGGTCTGAATAAACCTGTGATTTCGCTAATTCTGTTTCAGATTAAACTAATTTCCATGACCATTCCATGTCCATCTCATTACTGGTTACGGCTTTTCTCGCCGTTATTTTACTAATATTATTTATTTGTGCCTGTGGACAGTCAAACTCAAAAACTAAAGGACACATTTTGATTAATTCTGTTGGAAAGTAATTCGATTTTGGGGATGATCCGGATCAATATACTGATTGTGAATCAGTTTAATAATTGATAAATCCCTATAATCAGCTCATTGAGCTGCTTCTACGACACCTCCTGCTGGTGACTTTGTGCATTACATGCTCTAGTCGTAAGTTTGTTTGACTTTCTGTTTTATTCATTTTATACGGTAACACTTTACTTGAAGTTTCATACATAAAGGCTGACAATACGCTGTCATTATTATGACACGACACGTGTCATTGGCATGAATAATGTGTCATTAAGGTTGTCATTAAGTGTCGCTGGTTACCTTAACCCCAATCTTAACCCTAACCCTTTGTTACCCCTAGATCCTTCCACCTTACCCAACAAATGGCAGCATATCTACAAAGGTGTCATCATTTAGTGAAAAATGTCGTAATTTAGCAAACAACACTTGTCCCATTGGTGTGTGATTGTGACTGTGAATGAGCTGATATGTAAAGCACTTTGTGACATCTGTCTGTGAAAGTTGCTATAGAAGTAAACATTACTTACTTACTACTTACTTAACGACAGCCTTATTCATGCTAATGACAGATAATGACAGCGTAGTGTCAGCCTTAAGTAGAAAACTTCAAGTAAAGTGTTACCCTTCATATTCCTATACTTCACGTGACAACGTAATGTCAGCCTTAAGTGTAAAACGTCAAGTGTTACCCCCTTTATATTCCTATACTTCACATGTCTGTACGTGAGATTATGTAGCGTGATATTTCAACATGTTGCGACATCTGCTATAGTGAGAACTTGTGATGTTGTCCCAAAACATGTAGGTGAGGGTGGAGTCCATGTTATATACAGTAGCTATTTTCATTTCAGGAGGTGAAATCATGCAACACTGTGATATTTCACATTTCCATCTCTTTTCTACACATTCAAGCAGAAGTTTATGAGGGAAAAAGGGAAGTAAATGTGTAATATTGTCCCGAAACGTGTATGTCAGGGTTTCATTTTGTTCAAATACATTTCAAAATAAACGTATAATAATAATAATAATAATAATAATAATAATAATAATAATAATAATAATAATAATAATAATAATAATAATAATAATAATAATAAGAAATAATAATAATTCCGTTTCCATCCCTGTTCCCTGTTCAGAAACCAATATTTTTTTTTAATTTAAGTATAAAATAGTTGTAATCAAAGTGTGATACATTTTTAGTTGTTATTAATCTACACCACAGACCACACGTGTCAAACCTCAGGCCCGGGACCCAAATCTGGCTCGTCGATCATCTAATTTGGCCCACAGGGAAAAAGAAAAACAAAGAACATAAATTAATTATTAACTCGTTCAATTGTAGATATATCACCACCTCCAAACATAAAGCGTCAATGACACTCCACAATATTTGCAAGGGCTCGTGATATTCCCCGCACTTATATTGAACGTTGGCAGGTATTTTTAATCTCAAATTTCGGAAACAACTCAATATTTTCTGTAAAATCCTGCTATTTCTCAGAAATATACAAAATATATTCCCTAAATTAAACCAAAATGTGTCACGCAAAGATTTTTATCCTGCAGGGACTGAGATCTCTCACATGTTGCTGAATATTGTCCATGCGTTACATACTTTATGTATCCTTTATATGTGTAAGTGCAAACTCGAGCTCATTAATGTCCAATTAGCTAAAATATGCAGCCCACATCAGATCAAACTGCTCCATTTTTGGGTCCTGAACTAAAATGAATTTGTCAGCCCTGCTTTAGACATGGGGACATCTCAACCTCCCTGTGGACACTATTTTTAAGTATTTAAAGACGAGGGTTCCACGTTACTATCCACATTCACATGTGATGAGCTTTAATGAAGACATGTTACAGTCATTTTGTTTGACAGGGGCAAGTACTTGTGTATTCAACCTTGATGATTAATAATATCACTTACTGTGACAAGTGGAGTCATCTCAACTGAAGCAACGTCTGTCAAGCTAAGGATCACGTCTTTCATGCTCGCTTACTTGACTGAGGTGGAGATGGGATATGGGGGACATGGGAAACTGGTGGCCCAGGGACCACATTTTGTGCAGCCCCTAAAGTGAATGCATAAATTAACTCCAAAGACAAAGAAAATGACTCTAAAACACACAAAATGACAAAAGAAATACACAATATGACAGATAAATACACAAAATGTGTCAAAAACATTCAAAAAGACTGTACAACGACACATTATGACAGCAAAAGTACAGAAAAATGACAACAAAAACATATATATATAAAAAAAGACCCTAAAAACGCACAAAGATGAAACAAAGATGAGTCAAGAAACACACAGTGGCAACAAAAACATACAAAATGAGAGAAAAATCTACAAAATGACATCAAAATTACACAAGACAACAACAAAAACACACAAAAATGACTCAAAGCGACAAAAAAAAAAACATAAAATGAGAGAACGTACAAAATGACAACAAAAAAAAACAAACATAAAATGACCCTAAAAACCACACAGAACGACAACAAAAACTTACAAACTGGTAAAACACTGTATATAAAATGACAACATTAAAAATAGATAAATCCCTTTGTTGTTTCCTGTCTTAATGCTCAGATAGGTTCATAATCTAAATGCTGACAATAATGTTGATAATGTAACCCTCAATTCAGACATTTACAGTTTTGTGGCCCCCGCTGTGATAAAAGTGGCCCATCTCTGCTTTAAAGCCTTTTAAAATACTTCTCTATGAGAGACACTTTCAGGGTGATTCACTGGTTGGCCTTAATGAAAAGTTTCACAAAATATGCTTAGGGACCATATTAACAACACACATTTCAGTGGGATTTGTCCTGTTAAACGGGCGAGTGAGGGTCTAGCACTGTGGCTAAATCTCCAGTAATCATGTGAAGCATATAAAATGTTGAATTTATAACTCTATTAACTTTAATCAGCATGTGTTGGGTACGATTCCAGGAAGTTTATTAGCCAGTAAAGTATCTAAACAAGGAAAACTCCAAAATAGACCCTCAGTGCTGCTGTAGCAGTCAGATACTTGCTAATCGAGTTCAGTTGAGTCAACCACTCAAACCAAAGTGAATCACAGTTGGAAGTGAAAATGTAAAATCTGAAGCTGGAGATTGAAAGGCATCAGAGAGGAAGGCGGAGCAACTGAATATGACTTTTACAACCCATGTGCTGTTTTGCTTCTCCGTTACTCGACTGATAATGAGGCCACAGGCTGCCTGCGGTGCACGGATATGAACACATTCAAAGTCAAACACTCTATAAAGGCTTTGATTTGCTATAATGTTGAATAAACTGTCAGCGACACACATACAGTAAGTACACAATGGCAAATAATAATAAAAAAACACCAAAACACATGAGAGTGGACGCTAAGCTCATGCACGTGTTTTTACTGCAGATCCTTCTGCTTTGGAGCGGTGACCGGTTTCTAACACACGCACGCACGCCTCGTTCCGCTCATACCAGCTGTTGTTCACTTCAAACAGAACTCAACTTTTTAATCTAATGGAATCCCAAACAAGCTCCCACGGGAGAATTTATTTATATGTAAAAATTACAGCTGAAAATCCATAAATCATCATGTAGAATCACCATCAGTTTAACAGGCTGGGGTCAATTGTAAGTGAAACTGATAATTACAATTACATTGTAATCATATTTCAAAAAAATTATTGAAAAATACATTTTGTGATTTCTTTCTAATTGGGTCAATTCATTGTAATTGAAATTGTGCAACTGATAATTAATTAAAATTACATTGTAATCATATTTATAAAAATTCATTGAAAAATACATTTTGTGATTTATCAGTAATGGAGTGAATTGTAATTGAAATTGTGCAACTAATAATTAATTACAATTACATAGTAATCATAGTTAAAAAAAAAAAAATCATTGGAAAATACCTTTTGTGATTTATTAGTAATTGGTCAATTGTAATTAAAATTCTCCAACTGATAACTACTTACAATTACATAGTAATTATAAATAAAAAAAAAATGTTTGGAAAATACATTTGTGATTTATTAGTAATGTGGGGTCAATTGCAATTAAAATCGTGCAACTAATAATTACAATTACATAGCAATCATATAAAAAAAAAAAATCATTGAAAAATACATTTTGTGAGTTGTTTCTAATTGGGTCAATTGTAATTGAAATTGTGAAACTGAAATTTAATTACAATTACATACTAATAATAATTAAAAAAACATGTTTTATTAGTAATTACATTGTAATTGACTGAAAACAATTGACTATAATTTTAATCGACATGGAAACTCAATTATAATGGTAACAAATTGGGGATCATTCAAATTATTTTGGGGACATTTTTTTTACACGTATGTAGTTACCAATTAGTAACAGTGAATATTCACTTATCAGTAATTGTTATTAATTGTAATTGAAATAATTGTGATTGTCATTCTAAAGAACTTTCAGCTAAAAAATATATAATATAATAATTTAATTAATTAAAAAGAAATCCTGGTCACTGTAATTTTAATTGAATTGTAATTGTACATGTGTAATTAAAAACACAATTGTAATTGAAAAATATAATCATCTATTTAACAATAATTTTTTTTTTTTGAAAACTGTCAAAATTACATAGCAATTTTTAGGAAAACTTGTTGCAGATTCAAATCAACACCATAGAGATACAACAGCTACATTGCCCGACGTTAATAATATTGTAAGTGACTTGTATATATGTATTACATGGTAATATGTGGTCACTGAACTATGCTTAGAAAGTATCACCTCTGAAGAAAAACATAAAATGATTTCACTGCCTGAGGCCCAAATCAATCTTTCTTCAACTTGTGTTTTTGCTCCACACAATTGTGCAAAGCAGTTTCTTTTCCCGAGGTTATTTTACCAGCGTGTAGACAATAACCAGATATTCAATTATTCTCAAAAAAAATCTGAGTGAGTCCTGCTGATTTGCTGAAGCGGGAGAAGCGTGTGATGTGTCAGCTAACCAAGGAGCACAGACGTTTGGCACACAATGCTACTTTCATGATAAATTGATTCAAACTGTGACGGAAAAACAAAGAAAGAATAAATACTGACGGACTGAAGCAAAAGTAAAATCGACTTCTTGTTTGGCCAAAGAACACATTTGACAAGGAATCTCAAGAAAAACCCTGAGAGTTTCTGGTTTTCTGTGAAATTACATTATTTACTTCTTGAAACAGAAGTTTCAATCCAAAACATTTATGGTTCGAGACAATATCACGCCATTATTCCCTGTAAAACAAATTATTAACTGATCGTAAAAAAAAGACTGAAATCATCGTTATCAAGTAGCGAGAAAACCACAAAATAAACCTCATTTATATGTTTTAAGGCAATATTGTGCATTTAATTTCCTAAAGTCTAGCAAGTGTAGCAAAAACAGACAAACGTGTCAAAACACGCGCAACGTAGTCTCGTGTGATTTCAGCGCGTTTTTGTCGCACTTCTGCAGCGTAGAAAATCTGACATTTAAAACAAACAGTACAAAGTTTCTTGGATGACCGACTTCACCGACAAACAGAAATAGCTATAAACACTTGCAGACATGTTTTGGGAGAATATCGCACAATTTTTTCCTCGTGTAGCAACGGATTTGTAAAATCTTGAAATATTTCAGTGTGATGTTCCCTACATCTGAAGTAGAGCCCGACCGATCGGATATCGGCTTTTTAAACTCCAACATCGGTATCAGCCCTAAAAATTCCATATTGGTCGAACTTTAATCTGAAGCATAGCAACAATTAAGGGTGTAACGAAATAGTCAACTCGCGATGCAATAGATGCTGATAGATAGAGAGATACGAAAAACAATATAGTGCTCACGAAACAAAATACTCACAAGAGGATATGAATGCACGTTTCCAAACAAGCGTGCATTCTGTTTGGTCGCTTCATTACAACATTGTGTTTCAGTTGTCCTTTTTCGGTAGGAAAATGGCCCAAAAGTTATTTTCGGTTTTCGGCTGAAAAATTTTTGTTGGCCGGAATTTTGGTGCATCACTAGTTCTATTTCTGTGATGTCATATTTTTGAAAGTTTATGTCTTCGGGCTTTTCCATTAGGACTGTATGAACTTTCCAATGATTATCTGCCTCTTTGATTACTGCAGCAATGTTTTGGCCTGTGTGTGATTGAAATATGGCTCGTGTTTGGAGCATGTAGCTTTTCATTTCCCAATCATCGTATTCTTGAAACTTTTCTCACCTTTGATTTTTATTTTTCACAAGGCAAAATTACCTTCCTAGAAAAAAATACATTAAAAACAATAATTAATTTAACTCTATTCTATTAAGTATGTTTGTCACAATTTCGGTAATAGTCAGTAATTACATTGAATTAGGAAGAACCGGACAAGGACACATAACAAAAAGTGGTTAAACCATGAAGCAGAATTGGGTACATTTTGAAACTCGACACGACTTCTCATTAGAGTCGAATAAAAAAAATCAATTTAATCGATTTTTATTAAAATTTCACAAAATCGATTCACGGGTGCTAAAATCGATGGCGTTAGCAAAGTCGAGTACTGTGTCTGCTCAACAACGAGTGTATTAAATTCAGTGCAAACATGGCAGACGAAGCTCCGCTGGGTAAGATGCCTAACGGTGTAAGAAATAATTGATTCGGTTATATATCGCAATATTTCACCGTGCAATTATTGTATCGATTGAAAAAATTTACAAATCGATATTTTGTTGAAATGTTTAATTAATGAAAAAAACCATTTAATTGCGCTAACATATGCATAGCACATAAACGTTCGGTCCATAGGTGTCAGTGAACATCAGACCTTGTTAAACTACCTCCTTTTTTTCATAAAACATACTGGGCACTTTTTTAGATGTATGTGGTTACTTTTTTAAAGAATTTAAGAACATAGAATTTGAATTTGTCGTCAAAGTTGAAAAATGTAATTCGACAGTTTGATAAACAAAAAAAAAAATGAATGAAATCAAGTGTATTTCATACCATTTTGTACTTGTAAAGGTCGTGATTATAGTGTATTATTTAGTATCGGGGTATTATTGTAATGTCAGCTGCAAATCGTGAATTGTATAGTATCGTCAGATTCAGGGCAATGCACACCCCTAAAGATGGCCCAACTTAAGTCAGGAGTTTGAAACCATCTTATGAATATCCAAGTAAACATTGAAACATCAACACTGAATTGAAATCAAACCGTGCTTAATCGATTCGAAACCTTACGAATCGAAATCGAACCGATTCAGGAAATTGTCCAAGACACCCAGCTCTCTTTCTCATCTTAACAAACCCCCCCAGTCCAACGCTGCACAGGAGTTCGTATACACACTAAAGCTCTCTATCAGAAAGCAAAGCGATTCCTACCTCACGGGACTATTCCTGCTGTCAGGATCTCGAGCCGTGACCGAGCCCACCTCCGTTCCACTCGGAGAATTCTCGTAAACATCCAAGATATAATAATCCATAGAAAAGACGGGGGCTTCGTCCACGTCCCCCACGGTGATTTTCAGCGTGGCCGTGTCTTTAAAAGAGCCCAGGTAGGAAAAACGAGGATCCGTGTGTGTGTTTACTCCCTCGATGTGGAGCGTGTAGGTCTTCTTCCTCTCGTAGTTCAGAGACTGGGGGGGGGGTAGAAATATTACAGAAACAATATAGAAATCAGACCAGCGTACAACAACTCAGGCACAGTGACATTAAATTAATATATTTCATACAGCTGCACTTAGGTTGAAAGCCTGCAAACACAAATGTGATTACTCTGCAGTAAACCCAATGCCAGTGGGACAATAATTGAGACAGTGCTAGCTTTAAAAGTGTGTTACTACTACATTAGTGGCCATGGAAAATAGACCATTTGTCATAGTTTATTAATGCTAAAGGCCTCAATGAAACAAACAGATGAGCTTGTCTACTTGTACTGTATAATAGCAGAGGCTACATATAAGTTGATGAATGTAGTGCAGTGGTCACCAACCTTATTGAAACTGACTATTCAGTACCTAAGAAGTAGCTCACAGAAAGGGCAACCAGTTTGAAAAGCACTTGTTAAATACTACATTTTCACGATTTCGCTTTATATGGGAGGGTAAGATCATCAGGAAGGCTAGCAGTAACTTCAAAAGGTATGAAATGATTACGTTTCAACATTTTATTTCTCCTAATTTATGCAATTGTTTCATTTTCATTACATTTCTTAGAAAATGATCATCTAACAAATGATTTTTAACTAATCTGATAACATGTAACATTTGTAAAATGTAACAACAGTCATATTTTTAAATATATATATACAGTATATATATATATATATATATATATATATATATATATATATATATATATATATATATATCTTAAATCATATTATATAATGACATACCACTGACTATACACAAGATCTGCAACACTTAAAAACATTTGTCACAATGTTTTAGTGAATATAAACATTTAAAGATGGTTAATTTAATGCTGAAACATTATCAGGTGCAGCAGTATTTAACTCTACCAAATAAGAACCACATCTGAATTTATCATTGCAAGTTTAAATCCTGGAAAGTAAATCCGATTTTAGATGGAGCTCATTCGCCACGGTTACATAATGGTTTTTAAATTCGTTATTCTGATTTCAATTATTCGTAATTAAAGTGTTCTGCTCCGTGTTTACAAGGAAATAGTTATTCTGAATTGAGGTTTACATAGAAAACATGTTTATTCGGCTTTATTCAATTCCCCTTTAGGTGTGGGGGTTGGGAAGGCTTAGGTTGGACAGGGGGCAAACGTAAAATACCCAACAAACCTTTTATTTTCGGCTACTACATAGAACATCACATAATAAGAACTGTTTTTACTTTTATTTTGATTGTAGTGTGGAATAAATCCATGTGTCCGTGTGAATGTACGCACGTTTATGCTTCTGTCCGTCCATTCTTTTCTTTAGATCCATGTCTTTTATGGTTCTTATTGAATAAACAGTCTCGGCTCTAGTCGGGGCCGCCATTTTGGATTATGTCTTCACCACGCGACTGGCAAACATGCACAGAACGACCGGAATTAACTTGAAGCGGAATAAAGCGTTTAAAATACTGAGGAAATACTTAATTCGGAATAAATCAGCCACCTAATTCGGATTTAAGTTTAATTCGGAATTACATTTGCATTCGGAATTAAGTGTTTAAAGTTGAATGAGAATTTAACTTTTATTCTGAATTAAAGCTCCCGTGTAAATGTGGCCATTGGTGACCAGAGCTCCTGAGGGCCCCTCACATGGTCCATGCGGGCTACCTAGGGCCCGTGGTGACCCTTGATGTAGTGCGTACCTTCTTGAGGCTGAGGATGCCCTCCCTGGTGTCCCTGTCTGTAGATATAGAGAAGGTGTTCGCTCCCTCTGAGTTAATGATGCTGTATTTGATGTCCGCGTTGATGCCAAGGTCCTCGTCATTGGCTTTGATCTTTCCCACTGGCTTTCCCTCTTGGGCCGACTCGGGGACGTAGAGCTGGTAATTTTCTGTCACGTTCCCAGTTGGAGATAAAAAGAAAGGACAAAATTAAGCATTTTTTTGAAACACAATTACCAGCCTCTAATGCCATGGTTATTGTTCCCCTGGAAGGACTTAGAGAGGCAATCTGATTCTGTCACCATCTTGTTCCTTAAGGGGGAGAGTCATTAGAAATCCTCTGCAGCGCCTCAGTTGGCATTAGTTAACGTCTAAAATGAGGTCTGCGTTGTTGCAGTGGAGCAGATCTGACTCTAAAACTGTTTTTCACCGCAGCCCAAATGAAAAACTCCCAAGCCGGGAGGGATTCATCGTTGATGAGCATATTGGAAGACAAAGAGCCATAACTTTATCATTATCCAGAATTGTCATTATCGTTTTAAAAAAACAAAAAAGGGAACATTTCTCTGTGCTAAAAACAAAAGAGTTTTGATGAATGCTCGTCTAATTTGGCTCATTAGGGAGAATCACACTTCAATGTGACGATGAGACAGCGCATTAGAGCAGGAACTGTTTTAAATGGCTTTGGGCGGTGGTGGTGGAGGAGGAAAGCGTCAGACAGTCCCTTATGTAAGCAACACAAGTTGAATTAATTAATAATTCATGTATAGGAAACTTGGAGCATTTTGTCACAGCTTGAACAGTAGAAAAGCATCATATATAGATTTCTTTCTCGCTTTTTCCCTCATGTGTCAATAAATAAATAAAACATATATGTTTGAAAATCTTTAGTTAAAGATTTAGAGCAAAAACATACTGAAAAAAACGTTTTCTTAAAAAAGAAAAGTGAATATTCATCAGTTTAGGTCTAAGACATAGCTTTGAACCCCCCTCCCCAGTGGCTTAAGGGACACTATGCAATAGCATAGCCTGCATATAGCCAGAAACGGCTCTCGTCAAAGTTTTACTGGACTCTTTGAATGGACCGTTGAATGTGACAATACAACACACACAATTTGACAGAAAAATACACAAACAGATAAGATACACAAAAAAATAACAAAATGACTCCAAAAAAATATACAGAATTAAAGAAAAATATATTTTAAAAAAAGACAACAAAAAGACTTCGAAAAACATACCACATGACAAATAACTGAAAAATATGCAAAACAACAAAAAACTAAAATTACCCTAAAACACCCAAAACGATTCACAAAAAAAAAAGAAAACAGAATGACTAAAAAATATACAAAACTACTACAAAAAAAACACTAAAATAACTCCAAAAACACATAACATGACTCACAACACACAATTCAACAACAATATATACAGTAGAATGACAAAAATATAATTAAATAAAATAAAATAAAATTAAATTAATTAAATTAAATAAACTTAGAAACACAAAAAACACTCCAAAAACAAACAACGTAAACACACAAAACAACAAAAATAAACAAAACAACCTGAATGGTAGAAAAACACAAAACATTAATAAAACAAAACAACAACAACAACAACAACAAAAAAAAACTATAAGCATTTGTGTAAAATACTTGCATTAATGCTCAGATTATTTTTCTTAAATACTGATCACTAAATATTGATAATGGGACCTTCAGATCAGACACAATCACATTTAGGCGGTACGTACTTTGGGGGAACTTGGGCGGGTTGTCGTTGACGTCGGACAGCGTGATGTTGACGGTGGTGGAGCCGGAGAGACCCCCCACCTGACCTGCCATGTCTTTGGCTTGGACGACCACGGCGTAGTGTTCCCTGGCTTCACGGTCCATGTTCGCTAAGGCAGTCCTGATGATTCCTACACACAGGAATAAACATATTTCAATAAAAATGAAAATTCTGCTCCAGAGGTTCCCAACATCTTCTGGGTCATGACCCCATTTATACATCACAAATTTCTCTTTTTTTTGTGTTATAGTGTGCTATAGATACAGAGGATTGGTGCACAAAGTGACCAGATGTGCCAGCTCAGATATTTTAATACTGCATCTTATTTTAACTACATTTATATTTGAGGAAGTGAAAGTACAGAATGCAGTTGTGTGAGATTGTGTGGTGTTTTAATTTGAAAAATAATGACATTTTTAAAATATAATTTTAAGCCTGATCCTCCAACACAGACTGATTGGGAAAATATAATGGCTAATAATGAGGATGTGGAGATAATTACGGTTGCATTCAACCAGAAGATGGGTAAATGTCATGTTCATTGGGAAAAATGGATTGTGTATGTAACCCTGAAAAGTGTTCGTTGAGCTATTTATGTATGAACTGACTTCTATCCCCTTTTCTTTTTCCTTTCATGATGACAAATGGATGTTGTTGTTGTTTTGTCTACAAACATTTATAAAAAATAAAGTAAAAAAAAAAAATACATATATACAGTATATATAAAATCAATTTTAATCAGTATTTTTCACATTTCAGGTGACACCGTTTTAATTCCAGGCGATCCCACATGGGGTCACGACCCCAAAGTTGACAAATATTTACTGTTTTACTCCATTAAATAAGCTTTGTCGTGGAGTTGTTTTATTTCCGTGATAATTTCACATACTTTGTTCAAGGTTAGCCTGTTTAAAACCTTGTAATGACTAAGAAACACATTCATTCTGACCCTTTTACCTTCAGCATGACTTCAATCTACTATAGTATTGAACTAAAGAACAACACTGCAGTGTATTAAAAAAAAAAAAAAGATAGATGTAAAGAATCAATATTCCCTGGATGATTTATATGCTTCAGCAGTTTTACATTACGCTAATTTGCAGGCTGCCAAAACCTTCTTTTTTAAGCTTTTATTGTTTTTGTGTGTGTTTGTCTACCTCTGCTCCAAAGTCAATTTGCCATCTTAGCCCCAAGAAACACAGAAGCACATGAAACCTGATTTAATATGTTTTTCCTGATACTTTAGCGATTGTTGTAAAGCGTGCGTATCCCCAGAGCCAGGACCCTCAGGCCACCATTAAACCTGTGTATCGGTGAACTTATGAACCCCCTGCAATAATGCACAACGCTTATTTGGGAGCAGTGAGACCTGGGAGTGAAAAAATAAATAAATAAGTAACTTTTGCACTGTCAATGGAAAATCACAACAAGTAGGATTGGCAAAGGGTGACTTTGGGGAACGAATGGAGACAACACAGAAGCTTGGAGCAGCGACGGAGCTTGACGCGTGATTCACGTTCCGTTCATTGTTTCTTCCTCTTTCTGCAAAGATGCAGCGAAAATTAAATCTTAATTAAATTACCTCACACCCACTGCTGATGTTCTGCAAAATTAATCCTCGTCATCGGAGCCAAATTGGCTGCTGTTCATACACTTTCTGTTGGCACACAAGTAGCAAACAAACACATAATAAAAACAACCTAAATATGTTTATAGTTAGAAATATACCGTCGCCTCTCTTTTTTATTTATTTATTTTTAAAACAATCTCACAGTAATAATCTTCCTGTGGTGGAGTTTCAGGTCAATGGTTCATATTTTCTTCTGCAAGTTAAAGCTACAGTGAGCACTGCTTTCTTTATAACACATATACAGTATATATATATATATTCTTTATTTAGGTTTTATTTGATTAATAGAGTTTCTATCTAGACTTTAATAATAAAAACATAAATGCATTGGATTTTATATAGCGCTTTATCATAGACACTCAAAGCACTTTAAAGCATTAAGGCATTATTCTTTCACGCCACACTTAGTGGTGGTAAGCTACAATTATAGCCACAGCTGCCCTGGGGCCGACTGATGGAAGCAAGGCTGTCATAGTGCGCTATCGGCCACTCCGACCACCACCACCACCACTTACTCACACACTGCATTCATACTAGGCAATGTGGGTGAAGTGTCTTGCCCAAGGACACAATGACAGATACCACTGGGGTGACTGTCCCCCCACTGTGGCACCTGGAATTCGTGGTGGTCTCCATCCAACTACTGACCAGGCCTAGACCTGCTTAGCTTTAGTACATGCTACTAAATGTAGTTAAGTTAAAAAGTAAAACAATGATAGACAGGGTTTTTGACTAGCATTAGCTTCTCCTCCATGTTAGCACGTTGACTAGAACTAGCTTCTCCTCCATGTTAGCATGTTGACTAGACTAGCTTCTCCTCCATGTTAGCACATTGACTAGCACTAGCTTCTCCTCCATGTTGGCACGTTGAGTAGCACTAGCTTCTCTATCCATGTTAGCACGTTGACTAGCACTAGCTTCTCCATGTTAGCACGTTGACTAGACTAGCTTCTCCTCCATGTTAGCATGTTGACTAGCACTAGCTTCTCTATCCATGTTAGCACGTTGACTAGCACTAGCTTCTCCATGTTAGCACGTTGACTAGACGAGCTTCTCCTCCATGTTAGCACATTGACTAGCACTAGCTTCTCCTCCATGTTGGCACCTTGAGTAGCACTAGCTTCTCTATCCATGTTAGCACGTTGACTAGCACTAGCTTCTCCATGTTAGCACGTTGACTAGACTAGCTTGTCCTCCATGTTAGCACGTTGACTAGCGCTAGCTTCTCCTCCATGTTGGCAGGTTAACTAGCACTAGCTTCTCCTCCATGTTAGCACGTTGACTAGCGCTAGCTTCTCCTCCATGTTAGCACGTTAACTAGCACTAACTTCTCCTCCATGTTAGCACATTGACTAGCGCTAGCTTCTCCTCCATGTTAGCACGTTGACAAGCACTAGCTTCCCCTCCATGTTAGCGCGTTGACTAGCACTAGCTTCCCCTCCATGTTAATACATTGACTAGCACTAGCTTCATGCATAAATACATTTATTTTCAGGAGAAAAAAAAAAGTGGTACATGAAGCGACTGTTAATGACATTAAAAAATTCACCGTCGATCTGTTTCTGTTTTTAAGAACTTGACTTTGTTTGAATTTTTGCTGCACTTAACTTGTCTCTTGCATGTTATGTTTTAAATTATTAATGTGTTGTCCAAAACAGGTCTCTTGAAAAATTTATGAAACCTAATAGTTTCAGTTGGACTATACTTGTATAACTAATGGACACTGATGAATAAATAAGAGCAACAAAACAATCCACATAAAGTCCCAAACAACAGCAGGGTTGATAAATAATATGTTTATTCAAATTGTGTAAACTTGTTCTATAAGTTGCTGAAAAGTATTAATGACAACTGAAAACATAGCTTTAACAAAACAAACAAAAAAAGAACGATCAGTGACATGATACAGTGATGAAAGGCTTTGTAAGCTACTTTAAGTTCTCATATCATTTGCATCAGTTGAAACAAGGGATATTGTACATATATGTTGATAAAATCACACTAAATCTGAGTGCTAGGACAAACATGTAGAGCAGAAAACCTGAAAGCAAACAGTACGTGAACTCCAGCTCTTTACACAACAGACCAACAACAACGTTTCGTAAGTACATGTAACTACTGGAAGAAATTGGGTCATTCTCAGTCTTAGCCTGGTTATGTCTCGTAATATAAAGAAAACATGGTGTAAAATGAGGCTGGAGTGAACGACAATGGACAAACTCAAGCCCTATGAGTTCTAATATTATGGCTTACCACAGCTTTTGTGTATTTTTGGGTAAATTTGTGTTTTTTGATAAGTGACAATCCCTTATACAATATTTTGCTCAGAATTAGACAAACAAAACAACTATAGAGCTATTGATGGAATGAAAAATTGACAACACACATTTTAAAGAATCTCATCTCATTATTTGGTGCCTTCTGAATACATTTATTTCTACAGCTTTTAATCATTTACAGTCATCTCAGTCCTGATGTGGTACCAAGACTCATCCTTGTATTTCCAGTTCATGTTCTAATCAAAATCATTTATATCATCATTGTGTTTTTGGTGTTATTTTGTTGTTGTCTGTTCTTCTTATTTTTCAGCATATTTTGTTGTGTGTTTTTGTTGTTGTATTTGTGTGCTGGTATTATTTAAATAATTGTCTGTGTGTGTGTGCGCGCGCGTGTCGTTTGGTTGTTTCTTATTTATTATTTGGATTTTTTTTTTGAGTGATCTTGTGTATTTTTCACTCATTTCACTTTTTGTCGTTTTGTGTGTTGCTGGTAATAGTCAGTATTTTTCCCTGTTTTTAGTGTCATTTAATGTATTTTGCTGTTGTTTGTCGTATATTTTTATCTTATAGTGTGTGTTTTTGTTGTCATTTTGTGAGTTGCTGGTATTACTTAGTATTATTATCATTTTAAACTAAAAATAAAGAGATTCACATACAAAACATTTTTGCATAGATATAAATATCACATCCCAATGTACGAATTATCATTATTTGTTCATTACATCCCAAAAATCTATTTCTGTATTGTTTGTTTTTCTTAAATAGGCTCTTTTTTTCTCTTTAGTCTGACTTTATCCACAGAAAGTACTGGTACTCCTCCAGCCTGGGGCTGAGTAATGTTTAGAAGTGGGTCAAGGAGCGGAACAGCCAACGTTTTTGGGATCCAGGGGATCTTCAGTTCCACATGATGTGTCACAGAGAGTGATGGCTGGTGTCCAGGACACGCCCGCTAACTCTAGATTCATCAGCAGCAAACCAACTGTGAGGCCAAACTAAAAAAACCACCTGGCACACCTGAGTCGACCCAATGCAAAGCGTGTGGAATGTGTGTATGCACTGGAACCTTCCGGCACATTCAAGCATCTATTTGTTTGCCTGCACACAGACGACGCAGGCTGCACTGAAGTCGGTATCAAGGTAAATACTGTATGTTTCCTTTGGCTCTTTGTTTGCTCCTTCTCCTCTTTGTAACAGTAGCAGTGAGCTTTGTTGGCTTGTTTTACTGAAATCTAATAATAGTTGGTTTATTTCCTGGCTGCGGTTCAAGATGGACATTTAAGCACAGTCTTAAATGTAAAATCCCTCTGCGATTTGATTTGTCTTTTAATGCTAAACAGTTGGTGACACACTGTGCTGTGTTTAAAGAGAAGGATGTAATAACCCTACGCTGCCCTTCCTGTTAGACAAGGCAGGACTAATGAGAATCCCCAGTGTTTTTAATTGGGAATATTGGAAATTTGCAATTTCTGCTCAGTGAAGCAAGAATAAGTGACGGAAACTGAGTTTAAAGACTAAAGGTCTGATTCAGGAACATGTTCAGGAGGATTCTGAGGTGAGGACGTCTCTAAAGTGACTATTAGAGTGAATGTTTGTGATGTATTATTGTCTTTTATATGGCGACCTGCTGAGGTTATTTACTTTGTCTTTCATTTTTGTTGCGGCAGCAACAACAGAGGATATCAGCCTGGGTCGGAGTCAATGATCATTGTAATTGCATAATAGATAATTTATTATGGAGGAATTATAATTGGAATTTCAAACATCTGTTGCTGTCGTATTCGTAATTAAATTGTAATTAAGTTTAGATAATTGGCTTTGTGAATGTAATTGCCATGGAAATTCCCTAAGAATGATCAATTATATATAACAATTCTATGTACGGTTCTACACATATGTAGGCAACAATTATTAGAATATGTTTTATATGAAGCTTTCCCACATTTTACCATTAAAAAAATAAAAATAAAAAAAAAAACTGAAATCGAGGGGTACACTGACAAAAAAAAGCTCAGACACACACACCAAAAATATTAAAACCTATATTTTCATTGATTAGGAAGCCTAACAAGGTAACCAATAGATAGGAAATAAATTAGATGATATATATTTGTTTTTAGTGTATTTTACAGTTGATTTAGGACATGTTATCTTAAGAGAAGCTAACAGAAAGCTAACACAAGAGGAAGGTAAACTTTTATTAGGCTATTTATTACAGGGTCAGTAATTGTGATTCATTGTAACTGATAACGTAATTGTAAATGATGATGAAAAACATGTAATTGGAATTGAAAAAAATACTCATCTCTGTAATCGTAATTTAGTTATAATTGAACATGGGTAATTGAAAACGTAACTGGCTTGTTGCACCGGGTAACAAAAATTTACTTCCGCATTTGTAATTTGTAATTCTCAATGCATTTTCTGGTTCCTTTCTATCTATCTATCTATCTATCTATCTATCTATCTATCTATCTATCTATCTATGACGTTTATTACAAACAAACCCCATAAAAATTGCTTGAGAATTGAGTGATTTATGACAACTTTAATAGTGTAAACACATCATTCATCTATAGATGTAATGCACTGTAGGAGCGATTGCCACTGGTCCAAGATGGCCGCCCTGTAGACGCACCGCTCTAATGGGCGGCAGCAGTCGATGCGGCGTCAACGTATTATAATGTCTATGTTTGTAACTGAAAAATGTAATTGACTCCAACCCTGATATCAGCTGACAGAATGACATGACTGGAGAAACATGATCATCCCATTGTACCACATACTTTAAAGTTAATAATAACCTATAAATACAAATGTTTGATAGATTCATAGATTTTCTCCATTCTGGCTTTTTAAAACAACAACTCCCAGTACGAACCTGTCCATTCCAAGTATAATCAAAGTCCTCGAAGCCGACTTCCTCGCACGTAGTCGAGCCCTGCAAACTTAATTGGAAGCCGTTTTATACAATCCAAGATGGACTGCCTGACCTTTCAAGTCTCTTATTGCCCGTGCATTCATGAAGGCACGAGGCTCCAAAGCAATATCAGAAAAGAAAACAGACATGTTGTCCAGGGAGGTGTTGCACAAAACCAGGATAGGGGATAAAGCCGGAAAAGCTATCCCGGATAAACTTATCCCTAAGTCGGTTGAACGAAAGCCGGCCAAGTTTATCCAGGACAAGTAACCATGGTGATTTAGCAACAGGTTAGCAACCAGGATAAAGTTATCCCTGTTGTGGCTCTGCTGTCAGTGCTGTGAGAAATGAGTGTTTTACAGAATGTCCGTGGTTTTGATACACGTTTCTTCACCCAAATATTATAAATAGTCATTTAATTTGTCCGTTGACTTGTGGTTTTAATAATTTTTATTATCATAGTTTATATAAAAACGAAAAAAAATTGAGCAATTAAAGCGAGAAGGGAGACGGTTTATTTGGAATATTTTACTTATTAATAAAACACCAACATTGTAAAGTTAGAAAAGATACAGAATAATTTGACTTTGACTCATTACGACTGCAATTGAACTAATAGAAGATATTGTTTTGTCCTAAAAATAAGAAAATGGATACTGTACTGTTGGATCTGAAGGGTTTCACATAATTCTGACTTCACTTTCTAACATTATTGTCACTATATTCACGTCATTTATTTTTCTGTCAGGCCTCTGGTTATTTTGTAATACTAATAAATCCTGCTTGTGAAATTTCTGTCAGAGGTTTGATTTAAACATATTATTGGAGTTCTGTTTTTTTTTTTGTTAAATTATAGATGACAAACCCCTATCTATACGTATAATATGTAACATAGCCGTGGTATAAGTAGCCCAAACAAGTAGAATTAATAAAGTGAACTTCTATAGTTACATTAGGATGAGGTGGAGCTGATCACTTTTCTAAATCAATGATTGTTAGATTTATTCGTTTATAGGTTAATCATAGAATAGAATAGACCTTTATTGATCTCCCAAAGGGGAAATTAAAAAAAAAGAAGTTTTATTCGAGATTTGAACTCGGGTCTCCCACACTCAAAAACTGAGCTAGCTGCACATCGTGATCCATAAGTCATGGTCTTCTTAAGAAAGCCCTGGCCACCCACTAATCGCAAACATTCATTGCCAGGCTTGACAAACGTGCAACCAATTTATCCAAAGAAGCGCCGACCAGACTTTGTCTAACCACGCATTCTAATTTATCCGGGATGTATTTATCTCACTTTTGTGTAATACTCCCCAGATCTGCCTGGAAAACCTTATGTACGTAAATAAACATTGAAGTCTAGGGGGTCGGCGTCAAAAAGACAATGACAAGCTTTTTGTTCGGTTTGAAAAGATTCCCATGGCCAGAGAAGCTACCAACACGCACAAAAACTCTGCTACGACATGAGGCTTTTAAACAAATCGATAGCAATACATACACTATATCAAGAGCTCAGTTATTTTGAGTCCTTCGAATCATTAAAGGTAGCTCTCGCCTGAGCAACATGAAACCTTCCAACTTTCTCAGGCAACAGTAAAAGGCAGTAACTCAAGAAGACTTTTAGTTTTGTGCTAAATCTGACACTGTGTTATGGTAAAAAGAAAACATTTCAGTGCATGCTATGACTTTTTTGTGCCACTATGGACTATTTATATCTTTATCCAATTCTGAAGCTGATTAGTCGCTCAAAGGCTAGAAAAAAATCTCGTGAATCTCTGAATTTCCATTTAGAAATGTCCCTACTGCACTTGGAGAGGATCCGATATGGCATGATGGGCTGTCTTGATAAACTTTCCAATAGCTGACAACCTTTCTTGGACTACCTTGCCCGAATTCATCATATTTGTGTACAGGGAGCAGTGTATAGCGCTTACCTTTTTCCTTTTAAATGCGTGTGTTGAGACATATTATATAAAGAAGTATAACTTCTTGACTGTGAGCCTTTTCTGTTGTTGTTTTTGTTGCTTTTGTTTTGATTTATTTGTTTCTTGTCTATTGTATGTACTAAAATACCAGATAAAAATTCAATAAATATGCTGTCTAAAAAAATGAATAAATCCCAAATTATAATTTAGGGTAAAGTAATTTCCGTTTGTTTTTTGTTTAATCATCTTTCCCTGTTTAGATGACTGGCTATAAAACTGAACTTAATTGTGAATCACTTCTTCATCATAACCCATTAAAAACACACTTAAGATAATGCTCGGCATTAATTTTTATTCACAGGAGAACATAATCTCACTGTAACAAGATTTTGAAAGGGATTATGAGCAGAATTGAAGTTATTTGTGCATTTTTCACACTTTCTTTTTTTTTATTTTATTGGTTTATTTAACAGGGACAGTGTATATTAATATCCATATAGAAAATGTACCAGATTTAGCCAGAAGGCTATTTTTTAACTGTAGTCCGTGGGCAGAATGTTCAAATGTCACCCTAAAAGAATACAAATTACAGGAAATATAAAATAAAATATACAGTGAAAAATGTAATAACATCACACTACCATTTACATATTATTAAACGGTTCTAAAAATGGATCTAGACAATCCGTCATATTTTTCCCAGTCAAAAATAGTGTTGATATTGTCCCAAACATTCATGTGGGGTCCATATTGAATAAAGAGAATTATTATTGTTATCATTATTTCTTTAAATCAGATTGCTTTCTTTGTTTCCACCCATTTCCCGCGATCACAGAAAACTGAAGGCCCTTATAACGGTGCCTACACTGAGCAGTGTTCAGTTCATAACCATAGAGTGTTCCTCTAAAAGACCTGTAACAACTCTGACCTGAAGATCACACCCATGAAATCTCTGTCCTAGCCACTGGTCAACCTCGACACGCCAAATAAGCTCGGCTAAATCCTGATGGAGCTTGTGAGTTAATTTAGAAAATAATTGAGAGAGTCGACTCCCCTAAACCTGGGCCCACTGGACACAGTGAGGTGGTTAGCCTCTTGCGCAACCTCCCCAGTCTATTAAAGCTGATACCATCACACTATCCACCTCTTTGTCTGCCTGGAAACGTCTAAAGAAGGGCAATCTCCTGGGTGAACAAAAGGGATTAAAGGAGATTACGAAAGCACTCGTCAATCTCCAGTTTTTGGCTTATCCAATATCTTTTTTATTCTTGTGTGCCTGCTCCCTGCCAGTGCCAGAAATTGTGGTGGTACATGATCCCTTTTAACTTGAAACATCTTTTTTATTTCATATCTTGGATCATTTCTCTGACAAACACGTAGGGGCTGGACTGCTTCTTCTTGATCACATGATCCGACACATGACAGATTTATCCTTGATGCCACCAGAGTTTACACATAATCCATTAAAGGCAAAAAAAAAAAGCTGATCCGTGTCGGCTCCTTCAATAAACTCTACCACTGAGAAATCCCAGATCAGCAAAGAAATTAGCCTATTTAGGGCTCTGTGTGGTTCAAAAGTCGAGTGAATCTTTAGATTTGGTGAGGAAGGAAAGCGTTGGAGTGTGAGCCACCAGAGGACCAGCCTTGATGTCTCAGCGGGTAAGTGACAGATGTGTTGTAGTGACGGGAACGACGGGAGTTATGACCCAACTGTAAAAGAGATAAATGCAGCCACTGTTCCAGATGCAGTTCTGCTGAAATATAGAAAACTTTAATTCCACTGACTTTTCTGCCGGCGTGTAGTTTTTTACGATTTGCAAACCCTGAAATTGAAAAAAGTCCATTGCAGTGTAAATCATTAGCATAGTTAGCAGAGAATTAGCATTTCAGATTGACTGATTATGAGCCTTCATCCAACGTGGGCCCTGCTTTGCTGCTAACTAAGCTAGCTAAGCCTTAGCATGCAGCTCAGCAGAATTTGATTAGCATATAATAAAACAAATGGACAGATTTAAATCATTGCACCTGGGAAGAGCAAGAACTTTTTCAGCTAAAGCTTCCATGATAAAGGCTACTATTTATTTTGATTTGTGGAAAGTCAAGGCTCAAATTAAAGTTCTGTTGTGCTTCTAGTTAGTGTCTAGCTAATTTAGTGTAACCAAGCATCTAGCCTATGTTAGCATAACCTCCCTGAACTACAGCATTCAAAACTTTACTTGAGAAATACTGTCATGAACACATAAAAGCCTCGTTTAAAACACTTTTGGAACTCAGCTTATTTTGGTGCGTCTAGTTTATGTTTATGCTACAACGTTTTTGCTCTAACACAAGACGGGAGTGAAGTGAGTAAGCTACTACAGCTAGCAAGAGGGACAAATGTCATTTGCGCCACTTCGCTTTTTTTTAAATTTTTTTACTGGATTTATTTTATTACATTGCAAAATTTGGTTGCATTCCAAGTCAGAAATATATAGTAGAATTGCTTTTTAGATTTATACAAACACATTCCAATTATAGCAACATGTACGTATATCTTCATTTGTTGTCATGCTTTGGTTTTTATTATACATAAAAAACAATACATAACAATTTTCTTCATCACCAACAGGTAATTATTAATTTGGTAATCTAACAATACCATCTATATTCGGTAACAATTGAAGTTTTATACAAAAGGCTGACATTACACTGTCATTATTCTGAATAAGGTGCCATGAAGGCTGCCATTAAGTGTTCGCTAAATTAGCATTTTTGGGGTTAGTTGGAGGGATTTAGTGGGGTTAGGGGTTAGAATTAGGTAAGGTTAGGGTAACGGACAACAATTAATGATGAAACATTAGGTTTATTGACAGGTAATTCACCGTGGGAGCTTTCTCCTCTTCAATGGGGCAGCTAAATATAAAACACTTTTAAAGCCGCTCCGTGTTGATTTCTCCTATTTCTACTTGAGTTTCCATCACCATCAAGCTACCTCAAGCGCCAAATGGCAAACAGGAAGCAATGTTATCAAAATAAAAGCATAAAATATTTAAACCAGTGTCTTACTGAGATTGTATATGCGCATATATACACACGCGCACTATCGGAAAATGAATTTTTGCTAAAAAATAATAATTCATGTTTGTTTATTTTTGTTTTCAAAGTGAACGGACACAGGTTTTATTTGTTCATTGGATTGGATTAGGGTTGGGGTTATAATCTCAGTACGGAGGTAAACTCAGTACGTGACACTGGAAGCTATATAGCTACAACTGATAATAAAAAATGGTGATAAGCACCAAAATAAAACACTTTTGACCTTGTCAGCAAACAGAAATATACCTGGGGTTATTTACATCCTACAGTACATTCTATGAGGTCAATGTTTTCATTGAAGGAATATTAAAATCAAAATTATTTAATAAAATAGAAAGTATAGAAATATGATATGCTGAATTATTGGACTATATATATATATATATATATATATATATATATATATATAGTTTACTCAATATTTAGCTATATTAGCTAAATATTGAGTAAACTATTGTTTAATGTTTAGTTTAGTGAGATTAAAAGTAATGATTTGCTAAGATTTGATTTCCTTAGACGGCGTGTTGTGTCAGCACTTTGCTTTTCTCTCCTTTCTTTGCGAGGTTGAAGTCCTTTTGAGACGTGTGGGAGAGAAACCAAGCACATAACTGCTTGCTGGGTTTTCTTCAGAGGATTTGGGTCAGGCCTCACACAATCCTTTGGGTGTTTCTCTGACGCTATATGTGCTCGCCAAATGCTGTCATTACCTTCTACCCTAAAATGATCTTTCAGGATATTTCAGGCCAACTCACCAAAGTCAAAACAGTGGAAGTGTTCTTTTTTTTTTTTAAACCATGCGAGTGTGTCCCCCATGACGGCCACCTTGCAGTTTGAGCCAGGTACGTGTGAGTATGAGCGAGCGCTAAGCACACTAACACACTCAGAGGCAAAAGCAATTCCTCCAATGTGGCAACATGCCAGATTTGAGCAACTGCTCTAAATCTTGTGATTGACATATAAAAAAGAAAACATCCGTTGCAAGTGCAGCTGTCTTCACAAGCTAACTTCCTCCCTGACCGCTGGAGGTCCTTGTCCTAGTTTGACGAAGCAGGATGGTTCGCCTGTGGCAAAAACCCACAGCCGCCTTGTATTAATTATCATGTGTGGGTGGAGTAGTGCTGCGTCTGGAGTGCAACTAGACAGGCCTTCGATCACATCCTCTACACGCCCAGAGCTGCATTACTATGCAGGCGAGCTGCCGAGTCAGCTCAAGCATAACAAGGAACATCAAAACAACCTCGCACGAGAAAAACAAAAGGATTAAAAGCACCAACACATGGTATCATCAAACGGTGACATGTAACAAAGTACAAATACTTTGTGACTGTACTGAAGTAGTTTTGTTCTGGTATCTGTACTTTACTTGAGTATTTATTTTTTTGGCGACTTTTTATTTTTACTCCTTACTTTTTTAAACAAATATCAGTACTTTCTACTCTTCACATTTTAAAAATGAGCTGGTTACTTTTAAGACCTTTGAAGATGACGTCAGTCACGATGTAAAAAGACGCAAACCGGTGCAACCTTTGCATTTATTTTGGTAGTTTGAGCTTTGTCCTGTTAGGCAGTCCCCTTAGTTTCATGGTTAAACTCAAAGCTGCTCTGGGTTTAATTGAGCATTTGCTTTTTTTTTTTTTTTTTTCCCTTGACACCTTTTATTTACAAATTGTATTTTTATGAGTGCTAAATTGTCCACTATTTTAGCATTTAAAACATTTTTTTTTTTTTTAAATCTTGGGCTATACTAAGAGATTAAAGGCTCAGATGCTCACACCAAAAATATTAATTCCAATATTTTCATTGATAAGGAAGCCTGACAAGGGAACCAAGAGATGAGACAAAAATTAAATGATAGACATTTTTTTTGTGTGTAATTTACAGTTGATTTAAGACATGGGTCAAACTGACCCGTTAGCATAAGAGATGCTAACAAAATGCTAACACAACAGGAAGTTTTTTGGGCTTATTTATTAAAGGCTCAGTAATTGTAACTTTAGTAATTAGCAATGTAATTGTAAGCTACTTGAGCCACTAACGGCAGCCATCAACACACACGGAAGTTGACAACAAGAAACAAGGAGCACCAGTAGAATCATTACACCACCTTGGGTTCCTTTAACCACATATCGTGCATGTTTTCCGTAACATCCATTTTTTTCTGTTTCTTTTTTTTAATTTATGTATTAATAACGTTTCAATTCACCAGTTCATCAGTAATGTGACTTATGCGTCCGGGAGTAAAAGTATGCCCCCGTCTGTGGGTCCCCTCTCTGTGGTGAGCTTAAAACATGAAGCTCTCGTCCTCGTTTCCCCTTAAATATCCAAATATCACAGAAGATTTCATTTTAAAACAGAAAAACACTGCTTGTATGTTTTTTTTTATTTTTCTGTAATTCCATTTTGGTTTTAAGTCAGTAAAAACAAAATAACCACACTGTTTATTTGTTATTTTGATTTGGTTTTAAAACAAAATAACCAAAGAAACAAGAGTACACGGATTTAGAAAGAATTTCGGTCGACGTAATTGTAATTGAGTTGTAACTGAACATGGATCATTGTCGAAGTAATTGTCATTTAAAAATGTAATTGACGTCAACTCTGGTGGCAACATATAGTCGACAGTAGAAATGACGTGACATTGCAGGAAAAGGCCTGCTTTCCCCTTAAACACTGCCTCACTGCTCCACTGTGAAATTGCTCAATCAATCCCCATTGAATTTCCCCCTTGAGGTAAAGTCAAAATATTCAGCAATTCATTTGTGCTGCTCACTCAGCAAAGAATTTGTGTTTTACATGGGCGTGATAGTCTCAAAGGGACCAATGGTTGTTCCAGGCTGTGATGAATCAATTCATACAAGTAGATTGTTGCTCACGTTAACTGACACATACACACACACACATTCCTCTGTGAGATGGAACACACACGCACGCACACACAGACGCACACGAAGTAACACTCTTTTCAGGTCGTTTAAAGTTATACTTCCTGCACTTAACAGGATAATAACATTTAGCGTCCTCTCAGACGAAACAACAATAGCTTTTCCCCTTCACCTATTAATGTATAGTTATGGCCAACAAAGCTGTGTATGGACAACAATACAGCAGTTGAACAAGTTACACTATAGCTCTTTGGCTTTTATTGTGCCAGTTGTTGCCTCTATAACAAGACAAGATGTTCAGCAGCAACACTGCAGGGCAGGGGTGGACTGGGACAAACTAACTTTTGCCCAAAAAATAGCATTTGTTTCATTTTTTCCCTACATTTTTCCTGTTTTGATTCCACATTTTTGCCCTTTTCACTATTGTTTACCACATTTTAACAGCTACCCTTTGCCATTACATACCACCTGGTTCCTCATTATTTACCCATTTTTTGACCACTCTTGAATGCTTGTGGCCCATTTTAGTTACACTCTTTTCCTGCCACGTTTTTGCCATTTTTGGACCATTTTTGGCCACCTGCTACCATGTCTGCCTCCATTCAATGCCCGGTATGCCAGCTGGGCAGTCCACCCCTGCTGCAGGACATTCACATCAGCGATAACCACCCTGAGCATCCCCCTTCTATCGTGCAGTGATAACTTACCTGTTTTGGGGTCGACGGAGAAATATGGCTGTCCTAATAGGATACTGTAGACTATTCTGGCACTGTTTCCATAAGTAGGGTCGTCGGCGTCACTTGCAGAAACTTGCAACACAGATGTGCCTGAAATTGAACAGAGTCAAGAGATTATCATCAACCTTTTTTGACATCAATTGAAATATTTACATCACTTTCAGATCTTTTATACATTGTTTAACTTTGTTTGATAAGCTATAGTTTGTTTACATGCTTGAGCTCAATATTCACCTCAGAACAAAGGGCTATAACCATAAGTTTGTATCCTTCTTTTACCCTTTTTTGTGTAGCCCTGACCAATCAAGGTAAGACAGAAGGTCGGCGATCAGGCGCTAAGATAAGGCAGTTTCCTTATTAATGCATCAGATTTATAAATCACATTTATAGACACCCCAATTGCTTTACAGAACCCATTCTTCACATTTACGACAGTCAAACTGCCCTAGAGCGGTCGAACAGAAACCTGATGCACAATTGCTTCTCGCGCCACCACTGAATGCGGTTATGCATTCGCATTTATTCAAGGTAAAATAGGTTAAGTGTCTTCCCCAAGGACAAGATGGAAATGAAAAGGACCCGTTCTGTCATTGTACAACCTGCTCTATACCTCCTGAGCTACGGCTATCCTTGATCGGATTCAGATCTGAGGAATGTTGTGTTCCACAAAACATTTCTTGACCCGAGTTGTAACAAGGTTTAGGCTATTTGTTTTAGAAAAGAAGCTCTGAGACTATGCTACACTCTCAACAAACAACAGTGTATGCTCACAGTTTTTCACTCAGGTTAACCAGGGTATGTTGTTGAAGTACTGACAACGGAACAATGATGTAAAGCAAAAAATATTAGGGTGACCATACGTCCAGATTCACCTGGACATGTCTGTAACTCCGCTAATAAATGGCTGACACCCTTCTCGGGTCAGGTGACTGGGGGATCCCTATACACCTTTTTGCGGTGACATCATAATCCGGGACATTTGCCTTAGCGACGCCCTTTGCCATTTTAAGAGGGGTTTACATTTGCCTGACAACCGCTATTTACATTAGTTACAACATGAAGGTTTTACTCAATGTTGTATGAATATTTCAGCAAATTAGAGCCAACGGCCAAGCACCGATATGAAGGAAAGTTACATCTGGTTGGTTTGGAATTCATGGAAAAACGACCCGACAGCATGGCCAGATCTCCAATGGCTGCTATTTACAAGTAGCTCATTAACAGCTCTCGCGTCTACACTATGGAGAAGATGAGGACTTTTCTGTCATTATTCTGTAAAAGACTATCTTTTCCTTCAGCCAGGCATGGTTATGATGGCCAAATACTACGCAGGATTTGGGCATTATACAATAAAAATCAGCCAGACTGCAAAATCAGCGGGAAATAGCGGTTGTCATCCAAATGATTACCGCTCTAAAAATGGCGGCGCGCGTTGCTAAGTCAAGTGCTGACGTCACGCGAAAAGGTGTATAGAACAGAAGCTGTATGTGTGATTTATTCACATGAGGAATTGTGGGGGTCGCGTTAAAGAGCAATTGGATTTATGTAAACTTTACTTCGTCACATTTCTCTGCATGCGGCGATACGAGCATAATGCAATATGCTAATTGTCAGTGGCTATGTAATAGAAGCACAGCTTAGTAAAGATATCAAACATGGTTATACTTTTTGGATAAAGGGCTAAACTGGATGTAATGAACATATTTATTGATGAGTGACTTTTAGTCCGGATGTCTCCTAGCAACACAGACTGGTGCATTTGTGTCCAAGGAGAATTAGTGTGCACAAGATCTCAATACATGATAAGGGCCAGGCTTTAGAAAAGTGCTTAGAATGCTGGGCACAGATCTGCAGCTTCACAGAGAGCCACCTCATTTAATCCAAAGTGTCAAAATAACACTTCACCAGAACCATTGCCTCCTGCATATGGAATCTCCCATGAATAAAATTAAATATGTAGAAGTAATGCATCGGGTCCTCTACCAGAGGTCTGGGAGCTTGAGGGTTCTGCGCCGTATCTTTGCTGTTCCTAGCACTGCACTTTTCTGGACCGAGATGTCTGATGTATTTCCTGGGATCTGCTGTAGCCACTCTTCCAGTTTGGGGGTCACTGACCCAATTCCCCCGACGACCACGGGCATCAATGATGCCTTCACCCTCCAGGCCTTCTCCAGCTCTTCTTTGAGCCCCTGGTATTTTTCTAGTTCCTCATGTTCCTTTTTCCTGATGTGGCAGTCACTCGGTATTGCTATGTCAACCACAACGACTTTTCTCTGCTCTTTGTCCACCACCACAATATATATATATATATATATATACTGTATGTATTTGATCATTTTTATTCTGGATGTATACATAAAATGTTATAAACAATGACAAGTGGTTTGAAAAATGAGGATGACACACTCACGGTTTGGAAGCTCAATGTAAAAGTCAGTGTTGTTCAATTTACCACTCCAAGTGTTGCTGAAACAACATTATAAGCTCCATTAACCCATTATAATTGCACGATGAGTGCAATGTAATTGCACCAGGGGTTTGTGTGATGCAGAATGTTCTGAGGAGTTATCTAAGGACATCAGGCATCAGGAACTAAGCTTAAGTCAAATCCCAGCCAATGATTTATGTTTTTATCTATTGGAAACCTGGAGGTAAGGTGGGAAATGCCAAACATAATGAACTGTGTATGGAAAGTGGCTGTGCAACTGCAAACTTTTGAGTAAAATCCTTTAATACTTCCCATGAATTTGTTATTGGCAATACATGGCATTTTCCACTGAGGTGTTTCATTTTGAACGGCCTAATGTACTGAGAAGTCTGAATATTATGTAACGGTACAAGTATATACATCAGATAAAAGTTGATGGTCCATTTGACAAGTAAATAAGTTTTAGGTACGTAATGATCCATTGATCATCATTGATTGGTTGAGCAATGATCCAATCAAATCGATGGAAACACAAACCACCGTTAGGCGACACCTTTTTGTTTGGAATAATTCTTTTTAATTAAATGTCTGAAACGTTTCAGCAATACAGTATATAATTGTCAAAAGAGATTTTTTATACTAGAATTAAGTTATTGTGTTAAATGGGTATAAAATATTCTTCTAAATCAATCCAAAACTCCTGAATTGAATCAAATCGTGCCAGACTTTATGAAAACGGCAAATATCGTACCCTTGTTCAAATAATTCATATTGTATCGTGATAAAACTGATTAACACCTAGGGCTGGGCGATATATATCAAGATTCAAGATAAATCAAGGTTTCGATTTTGGCAATATAGAAAATTACAATATTGCATATATAGATTGATTTATTTTATAGCTTTTTAGTTTTAAAATACTCGTTTTAGGAGTTGCTGCTTTCACTACTTCTCAGAACAGCCTGAAAAGCACAGTTTACTGGATTCCTTGGTGCATCCAAACCGAGAAATTTCCCTAAACAAGCCACACTACAGAACTCACTCACACACGTGTGGCATTTTGCATCAGCAAATTGAACCCTGAATTGTCTTACTGATCAAACTTCATTTGAATTAAAATGATCAAGATTCATATTGTATATCGCCATTTTGAGAAGAAAAAAAAAATATGAATTTTATCTTTAACATGCTAACATTTCTGATGCTATCAGCAGAACATCAACTACCTGACAGCAGCTCATCCAGTCATTTGCTGCAAGCCAAACAGAGAGATTGAATAAATGTGCTGTCAATCAACTCAACTGCCTGTCAGGCTCTAACAATGGGAAAAATAAAGCCGGAGTGGCTTTGTAGTGAGAAAGGAAAAAGTACAGCTTTGTACTTTAATGGTTGCTACGGTTACTTTAAGTACAATTGAAAATCCCAGTAGTAGCTTTACCAGGCAAACAGACCGAGGGTATTAGTTTCCATGTTGTAAACCATTACAGAGAGAATCATGTGACAGGTTTTATTTGCTGAGAGGAAACCTTTAATTAAAGAGAGTAGCATGCTGTTTCTAGTGCTAATAAGAATGGCAACGACATACACTATTGCACGCACAATTAAGAGTGGATATATACAATTGAGGAAAAAACAAGACACATTTAGTTTGACAGCTTGTCCAGAGTGCACGACTGCACGTAGGGCTGGTCGATATATCGAGATTCAAGATATATCGAGTTTTCTATTTTGGGGATAGAGGAAATTACAATTTTGCTTTTACTGATATACAGTATACATTTTTTATAGCTGATTTTGTTTTAAAATACTTGTTTTAGGAGTCACTGCTTTCTATCTCTACTTCTCAGAAGAACATAAAAAGCACAATAAGAGTGATTTATGAGTGCGTCCTAACCCAGACCTTACCATTAACAAGCCACACTACAGAACTCACTCACACTTGCTGTCCCAAAGAGGAGAAAAAGCCAAAAGTGACGCATTTTGTGCAGTTTGTTAATAAATGTGCCCGTGTGTCATATTGTATCAGCAAATTTAACCCTGAATTGTCTGGTAAGACTTTCATTAATTGAAATTATCATCATTATGAGAAAAAAATATTGGGATATGACTTTTGGTCCATATTGCCCAGCTCTAGGTGCACGTCGTCTTGCATGTGGTTGGCAGAGAGTTTTGCACTTGGGTAAGATAATTTTCTATTTAATTTAAAGTTGTTAACTTGCAACTTCCAAGTGTCATATCTTAAATTGCAGTCAAAATTTGCATGTGAATTCCTAGTTAAAAGTGCAATTTTTCCAGTTTTGGTAAAGGTTTTTCCTGCCACTAAAACCTGAATGGTTGAGATGATTTAACCACTAAATGGTTCCATGGCACATAATCAGAGCGTCGTATCAAGAGAATTGCTGCAGTCAGACCAGTGCCTGGTCCTGTTTCCTAATCAGCAGAAGCCTGAAAATATCACCAGCAGTTTGAACTTTACATTTATTTCAGTTTTTCATTGTGATTAATGATTGTCATTTTTAAGGTTTAATTCTAGAGTTCAAGAAATTTAGGAGGTAATACGAAGTTGGAATAGGAAAGTCTTGATTTTTGTTGAAAAGCCAATCAATATGATCTTCAAAAACCCTACGAGTTTATGTTTTACTTTAAAAGCAGTGCTTAACTTGTAAATCAGGAGGTCCCGGAGCAAACGCTGGGTGTTGTTCCGGCACTTAGAGAGAGACAAAAATGTAACGAAATACATTTGTTAAAGTGCCTTTTGCTAACTAAATGGGACGTGAACAAAAACAACCAATCAGCGTTAAAGAAGCACGGTCGATTACAGAGCATCTGTCTCTCACTCTCTGAGCGACAGCTGTCAAAATCTGCGTGTTTCAGCACCAAGGACAGCACAAAATCACCACTAATTTAGCCACAAAGGTCACTAAACTGTCAGAACACAAAAAACCCACAAATACAAACTTTTACACCCATAACATAAAGCCACAACTCATCTGATGACTCAGCAGCACAGCAGAAAATGAAAATAAAATGAGTGTTTACCTTTTATTTGTCAAACTTGCCAGAAAAAAAAACAGCCATGGAGAACTTTGTATCCTCGCAACTTTTTAACATATTTAACAGCCAAGGCCTGCCTTGTCTTTTATAAGCCAATGGTCGTCCTCATGTCCACTTGATAGGTGCAGGACAGGTGTGGCTAGTTGCTAAGCTAACTGCTACTGTGCTGCTGCTGATGAAACAACCTTTACCTCAGGCTTAGCTTCACTTATTGGCTTAAAAAAGCAACTTTTTAAGCCGTTTTCTAACGTCTTCAGCACTGACAGAGAAACTAATTTTGCGCAAAATCACCCTTGTAGCGTGGGGGCGTGGCTTGACCTTACATTTGTGCTGTGTGGCTACATTCAATTTTGTGTTTACAATAAAATTTCCACCGATTTCAACTAAAAAAAAAAAGACAGCTGTCCAAATATAATACTTCAAAATGTTTAATTAAACACCTAAAAGTGAAAAAGGGATTAAACATTTTTTTTTATTATTATTATTTTTTAATGAGGTCCTGAATCCAATCAATTGGATTGCCGGTCAAAATGGGGAGGTGCCGGATCCTGCTCCGGTCCAAATTGAGCTGTGGTTAAAAGGCTTTCCGTGTTTCTATGTCTCAGGTGACCCGTGACAAACACGCCTTTTCCTGCTGTGATTCACACAGAGGCGAGGTGACAGACAGGAAAGCAACATCCATTAAAAAACATCTGAGTGGATATAAAACTGAGCGGTCCAAAACACGCTGTGGTATCGTGCATTATCTGGGGAACAGAGGAGCAACCTGGCACGAGCTCAGCTGATCAATTTCGACAGGAAAGAGAAGATCACAGCTAATTAGTGACTAGAATCCAAGGCAGCGCTGTCTTCCACTTGGGAGCACCTGTATCGACAAATGCATGGGGATTAACGCTGTGAAGAGTGAGGACATTTGATTGTTACAGCTGAGTTGATGGTGCAGATGCTGGACCAGAGGAGGATTGCTTTAATGGACACGAGCAAATGACAGAGCGGGAGAGGAGGCTAATTATTTTCCTCCTCTGTGGTCCATGATTTCCTCCCCCGGGTCATCAATTCACATCTATTCTTCTTAGTTTGAGTGGCAACAAAGTTTAGGACGGCCAAACTTTAAAAGAAAAAGTCTTTGAAAAAATAGTCTTTCTACTTTAAATGCTTACTTAAAATAATTCAAGTCGCAAACAGTGGATAGAAAGACAGTTGTAGTAATGCAGAAAAATGATGCAAGGATGAAAAACACAGAAATTCTGTCTTTATGAATAAAACAAGCTGCTATGTGTTCGCTGCTACATGGAAGTGGAAGTGACTTTAGTGTGAGATTTATGGGCTGAGATTTGTGCCACAAGAAACTGAATTTGAATAGTTGGTATTGAATTTGAAAGTAAGAACTTGAACTTGACTGATTACTGTTTTGAAACTGAATTAATCTACAAAAACTACAAAGTGTGTCTCCGTGTAGTGAGACTGAATTGTGTGCAGTGAATCTGAATTTGAAAAGCACAAATACAATGAATTTTTGGAATGTACTAAGATGATTTTTCTGATTTTCCAACAGGAAAAAATACATGTTCAAGTTTCAAACCAGTAAATTCAGTTTCAAGTTGTTGAAGGTATTGTTAGTGGTATTTGTATCATTTGAGTGTTTGGCAAATTCACAATTTTTAATAAATAAATAAATAAATAAATAAATAAATAAATAAATAAATAAATAAATAAATAAATAAATAAAATTGTAGCATATTATGTAATTATCACATTGCAACTTTTTGGACCTGAGAGTCATCAATTTTAAGTTTTTTGTCTGACTAGCAATATTAAACCCATCTGTTACTGTTGAATTATTTACTTGATTTAAGTTAAATTGATGTAATTGTAATTTATGATATTTTTTCATTATTTCTTGTCACAAATTTAAACACAATTTCATGGTAAAATGTGACAGTGTCACAAAAATGATAGTTTCACATTGTATGGATCCCACCATGTCTTCAAGCTGCTGGGGACGACTTTTATGGGCATTTCGATTGGTAGTCATGTCATCCATTAAAAATACATTGAATTCAGGGTTAGGGTTGAGAAGATGAATATTAGAAAACAGTTTGTAATTTGCTTCAATTCGATTCAATTCAATACAACGGATCTAAAAGTCCTTCCTGTTCGTGGCCTTTCAGTCTAAATGTTTATCTGATGACTGGACCATCAAACTCAACAGATATTTTTAAATGTACTTACGGAGGAACACATTTATTATTTGTAATGTTTCAACCCTTGTGAGGCAAGCCATAAACAACTAACTCGCTTTTTCCGAAGACATTAATGTACTCGATATTGCGAATTAGAAACAAATATCCTGACTGGCAAAGTTGTATATGTGTCAGCCTGGCCCTCATGAATATTCTTGAATGCAACGAGGGAGATATTGACTGTTTATAAAGAGAGGGCGCCTACAGGCCTATTGGGGTTTGCATATTTAATCACATTTTTTTTTCTTCCTATATTTCTATCTTCTTCCTCCCGCACAGAGCTGATGAAGCAATTCATTTTCTGTTGGAGAGATTTTATGTTTCCTGCTTCTCCGTAACTAAAAGGATCATTTTAAACAGAAAAAAATAAAATTGAATGTTGTCAAGAGACTGTCAGTGTAACTGATAAATATACTGTTTTATAAAATGGCGCTAACAGCAGAGTGGCAAAACAATGCTGTAAAATATTCCAGATCGTAACGGGAGCTTTAGTGGACTGGGTGCCTTTTGTTCACCCGAGTTTGAAATCATGCATAGATATTTGCCACACGATGCTAAGCATACAAGGAGCTGTGGTCCCCGTGGAGGCGGATGGAGGCTTTAGTTTCCACACATCTCCGAAGGCAGGGATTGGTGTGGAAGGACTATTGAGTGGTTTACAAAGACCTGCCCACTCGGGAGAGGGAAGCCATTACAGCAGCCAGAAAACAAAGATGAAAAAGAAGACTGGGCTAGCTTAGAGAAGATCAAACATGGAGCAGAACACTATCAGTGATAGGACAAACCAGTAAGCTCCACGGAATAATGACGCGTTTGATCATGGCTCTTCATACTAGTAGTGCCTCTTTATCATCCCACAGCCTTGAGTCTTTTACAAACATGCACAGTGTGTCAAAGGCCTTGCTTGAGTGTTTTTCCTTTTTACTGCTCATGAAGTGTAAATAATAAACATCAAGTTTAAATACAATCCCCCAGTTCAGAGAGATCTTTTCATCTCTTCAAACCAAACCTTGCTCATGTTTAAACTAGAGAGCCGCTGTACTCACCCACTTCAGACATCTCAGGCACCGAGGCTACAAAGGGTCCATCTGGAAATTTTGGTGCATTATCATTGATGTCTTGTACTTTGATGATAAATTCCGACTTTGGTTCCAGGGCCTCCTCTGTGTTGCGGTCCAAGGCTTGGGCGTGCAGGACGTAATGTGATTTTCTTTCCCGATCCAGGCTTTTAGTGGCATGAATATCTCCTGTCACTTCGTCGATGATAAATATAGTCCCAGCTCCTTCGCCACTCAGAATGTACCTGACAGTACCGTCGCCTTTATCTGAGTTTGAGTGAAGCTGCAAGGCAAAGAAGACAGGAGAAGTGCTTTTAATATACAGCAAAACATCACTGGCATCGTTTTTAACGTCGTGTGGAATGTCGTTTCACTACATCAACTGGCATGTTCCCTGGATAGCCTATTCCGCAATATATTTAGTCCTGCATACATGCCACTAGTTACTAAAATACACATACTAGTCATTAAGATTCACAGCCATTCAATACGCAAAGACAAACAAAACAGACATAACAAAAAAAAGCGCCATCGGCCCCTCCGACCACCACCAACACTCACTCACGCACGCACGACATTCATACTAGGCAATGTGGGTGAAGTGTCTTGCCAAGGGACACAATGACAGATACCACTGGGGTGACTGTGCCCCCACTATGGCACCTGGAATTCTCAGTGGTCTCCCATCCACCTACTAACCAGGCCCTGCTTAGCTTCCGAGATTGGGCAATGACAGGCTGGTATGGCCACATAAAAGAGTTTCCGTTACTTCTTTAAATAATTGCTGTGCATTCCGTCGAGGCACTAGTGCAGGAATGCAGTCAGCGGAAGTATCAAAGTATCAACAGACTATGCAAGCAGTAGTGTTGTAGTAGTTTTGAAGGTCTTGGTCTGTTTTTACTGTTTTGATCTCAGGTTTAGGATTTCCTGTAAAGGCCAGTCGAGACTGGTCTGCTATTCTTCAACTACATGAATGTAATAATAAGGAGAAGCACTTGGAACTGATTAATTCATGTTGTAATTTAACTTTAAACATTTCGCTTCAGCTCACTGATTGTGTCAGACACCTGCAAACACTGGGACATCAGTCCATCTTATTTCTATTCTGAAATACCTCTGAACACTTACTTTAGGCCTTATTCACCTGACAAAAAATAGATATCTTACTTACAGATAATTATAACATATTCTGTACTCATCATATATACAAGGGTTTTATTTTTTATTTTTTGCAAGGGTTTAACTGAACAAATTTGCAGAGAACCAAGCACATATTCAGCAACATTACATGTGAATTAGAGGGATCTTCTGAATCCTTGATGCAACAGATTCACAGCAAAACTGGAGGCGGTGGGGATTGCTGGACTGCAGATTGCGCCAAGTTATGCAGTGGAGCAGTTTCTGTGCAGATACACGTCCAGTGTAAATCCAGGGTAACCCTTTGTTACCCTAACTTCTAACCCTAACCCTAACCCTGAACCTTAACCTTAACTCTACCTAACCTTCACCCTAACTCTACTAGATCCCTCCACCTAACCCAAAAAAAGGCCAAGATATCTCCAAAGGGGTCATTATTCAGCGAATGACACTTAATGACACCTTATTCATGTTAATGACAGCGCATTGTCAGTCTTATATATTAAACTTCAAGTAAAGTGTTACCCAATGTTTTTTTATTTGGGGGGGTTGAAGAAGAAATGTTTAATTCAAGGTCTAGTGACATGGCTAATGGCTGATCTGAGATAGGTACATCGGTGGGTGGGTGGGGTTGAATGGATAGAAAGATAGAAACATGTTCCTAAATAATTCTATCAGTCCCTATCACACATTCAAGTCTCAAAACCCTCTCAGCAGCTCGCATTAATATTCCAATCTTGGGTTTCACTATGTTGAACTTCATCGAAGCTAAGCATCAATAAAGAATTAAGTTTTGAGGGGGTGAAATTCACACTTGGCTGCGCCAGAGTAACCTCGCCACTCGTTCAAGCAGAATTGATACCAGGAGGATTATTACTTTCATTCCAGAGCCCACTGGGGAGGGGTCGAAACACATTTTACAATTTCACTAAATTTCAAGAAAGGCACCATGGAAACAACATCAAGTCAACAAATTCATTTTGGCCCATGAATTAAACATGTTTCACTTCCCTGAAAGAACATTGCATGACTATACCACACTGGGAAGACCAAATAAACTGGTGCTACTGGTAGTGTTTTTGTTTTTCATGTTTGTTGATGAAAGCCCATGAGCTGTGGAAATATTGTTGAATACTTAAGGAAACCACACTCTGTCCTCAAAGGGACAAATGTGGGTGTTTGAATAACATCTGCTGCACAATCTTCCTGTGAATAAATTTTACAAACTGTGCTGAAATACTAATAGGCTTTACACTGATCTGATCAGCTATATCGGATCGGCAGATATTTAGCATTTTATGCAATTAATGTGATCGGCTGTAATGTCTTCATTTGCCGAACTGATCAATGACGTCATTGTCGTGATGAAACGTTCTGTAGATGCTCCCATTGCATTGTTTTGTCGTCTCATTTACACACAAAGAGTTGTTTGCTTTACGTAACACAGCTTTATTTCACTCACATTTCTACACAAAGGTGAAAACCTATGAGTGAACGGCAAAACTACCTTATTCACTATAAGAAACCACCACACCACTGAGTATGCAGCATTTAAAGCTAGAAATCAAGCTAATGCTAAAGCTAAGCTAGCGCAGCAAAGAGCCATTGGGCTGCTGTTGCAAACTGTATTACTACTAGTGTGCAATTATTCTACCATATTCACTAATCAATACAGTAAATTAGACCAGCCATAATCATTCTACTGCAGTAACTCCTCTCTAAACCAGTAGAAAATGCATGTTAAATTAATTTATTTGTGTCACAGTTTTACCATCACTCTTGTGACTGGGCTGCCAAGGCTCGAATGGAGGTTAGGCCAGCATCACAGCTAAAGAGCAACAGTCTGAATTCCTCACCCCATAAAACCAGCACAGACACCCAGCCATCAACATCGGCCAGCAGAGGCCTCCCACCAGGGAACAATTGTACATTGTATGAGTTAATTACATGGCGCACTGGTGGATGTAGAAGTAATACACTGTATGTAGTCAGTGGGTGAAGGTCATCGCATCTTATTGCTGAGCTACCGCTAAATATGATCTGTGTTTCTTACTATATTTAACCAGTTTAATTGCAATTTCTATGAGTTTTTTTTTTTTTTTTTTATCATTTTACGCACACAGGAACCATGTCTTTATACATTCAGACATCCACACACACATACATCCTACACACCTACATATTAAAAAAATATTCACATTGCAAAGAAATGATAGAAAATGATTTAATCATAAAATCATTTACTACTGCACAGCTAATCCAACACCTGCACCGTCATCAGAAACCTCTCCTGGGGTGAAAAAAAGCAAAGTGTACAACAAAGGGAGATATGTTTATGCAAAGAGACAAAAATTTAAATTACAACCATTTATATCCACAGGGGGTATTCAGCATATTTTGCAGTGAAGGGCTCATTGAATCAGAGGCTGAACTTGAAAACAAAGAACTAATTAGAAAGCCATTGTTGATTGCATCCCTGACTCTTGATAGGACCTTGCTGTCCTTTTTCTGAGGTAAATACCAGGCTTGTAATTAGATAGAGTGTGAATTATCCTGTTGAATCAGCAAGCTAATCAGCTGCTGGGGTTCTGATAATATGAGAAACAAAGCTAAAAACAAAAAAATAAAAAATCCCACTGTTAACACAAACAGCCTCGTAATCTGTGTTGGCATTTAGAGATATTACAACAGAGGCTGTTGCTATGTAATCAGTTGGAGTCAATTATAATAGTAATTGTGTAATTGATAACTCATTACAATTATGGCATAATTATAATTGTAATTTTTTTAATCTGTTGCTGTCGTAATCTTAATTGAATTGTATGGTAATTGAGTTTAGATAATTGTATTTGCCATGAAAATTCTATAAAAACTGTCAATAATAATTTAATGTTGTTTATTGATTTTTAAAAAAAATATATTTATCAATTTTTTATTATACATTTTATTTTTGCCTTATTTTTTCCTTTCTGTATTTGTATTTAGCTTTCTTCTTCGCTTGCTCTTTGTGTTTTTGGCTGCTGTAGCGTGTGAATTTCTCCACTGTGGGATAAAATCTAATCTAATCTTAATCAAACTCTAGCTAACAGCATCCTTGTGAACTTCTAAATCAGCCATCAACACTTTTTTTTTTCTCTCTATTGGTGTCAATAATTCATGTTTGGTAAAGTGTGACCCAGTGATGCATATGATGAGCATTACTTTAAAGAGTCAACAGGTTTCAGGCTTTCACAAGAACATCAAGGACAGTCTGCTCACGCTGTAAAGACGAGTCACCTGATCACATTCAAACACGTGAATGCATCGGATCAAAATGTCGATGTGTTCTTTCGCACAAACCAACTGTGTCAAAGCCACAAGACGAGCTCTGAGCTGCTTCGACTCACACTCAAGGACGCGTCTGCACTTTGGCATCTGAAGACGTAAACTGCAACATTGTAAACTTTACACTCTTGGCAAGACGTCAAAATTACCCTAAGCACCAATTTGTTCATAATACGAGCTAATGTTGCGTATGGTGTTTAAAGTGATATGCAACCCATCGCATGAATGCACTGTAGATGATCGGTGTGAAGCTAAATAATTAATCTTTGTCACTAATTTGTTCCAGAAATGCCATCAGAGTAAAGCCTGACCGATATGAGAATTTCAGGGCCAATGCCAATATATAAATTGTTTTTATGTGTTTTTTTTAAAAAGCTGATAAGAACATTGAAATAGACAGGATACTGTATATAATGTACATTGACACAACTTCCTATAATATCAATAATATGATTCAAGAAAAACAGGCGGAACGCTATTAAATAAAAAAAAAAAAAAAAACTTTAAAGGGGCAGAAATATGAAAATATATATTTTATAATGGTTTTGCTACAGTGATATATATTCCTTTTTCCTCATTCAAGTCAGCTCCAAAGCGAGTTGGATTTTTGCCCTAATATTACATCTCAAGGTGTGAAACTCCTCCTCCGGACAGTCCTGGCTCCTCCTACCCTACATAAGAATGTGAGCTCCTCTTTCTTAAACTACCTGACATGTATAACAAACATAGCAAAGGCAGATTGATATTACAGTTAATATCTTTACGTTCAGTATAAAGATATTGCAGTATATACAAAAGATAAACCCAAAAGCGCTCACAACAGTTCCACTTTTAGTAGCCGTTATACAACCTTGTATCGCCTTTATGGGATGATCTAACGTGTTTGTGACCAGTGTTGTTATCGTCAACGATGACAAAATGATTTCATCGATGCCCCTTTTTCCATGACGGTAACAAGACAATGACGAGCTAAACGTGGCTCTTTTATGACTATAACGTGACGATACATGGTTGAGTTTTCGTTGACATGACGAGGTTGGATGAAAACGTCAGTGACCGGCCTGTCAGACATTCAAAATGCACAACATTTCCACCTATTGTGGGGGTAATCTTTCTGTCAAAAGCCAAAAAAATATATCAGCAATGCCCACCACTGTGGTCACGAGTCACACGTACACGCGATTGAGTTTTTTAATTCATTTTTGTAGCACGATGGCAGAAAATAACAAAAATGTGACTAAAACGAATAAGCATTTTCGTCCATAAGACTAAGGCTGCCAAAAACAACACTGTGACCCAATGAGACGCAGCGGTTACACAAAACAATGGACTATCGTCTAAAATGGACTATTTCTGTGACCAGAAAAGGAGAAGAAAGCGGCGTAGCAGCTCATGTGAGTGTTTGAAACAGCTGACTCAGCTGATAGTTGAAAGTTTACTTCCCTGTGGCGCAGAGCGAGCAGCTACCATCAGTTCCATTTTTAGTAGCCGTTACACCACCTCGTATCGCTTTAATGGGATGATCTGATAACACGTCAGATTATCTAATGTGTTTGTGACCCAATGTGATAATGTGGCCCTCGGATCAGATACAATCACATTTGTGTGGCCCCCGCTGTGATAGAGTTGTCCATCCCTGTGCTAACACAAGAGGAAGGTTACATTTTGTGGGCTTGTATTAAAGGCTCAGTAATTGTGATAAATTGCAATTGAACTTTAGTAATTGAGAACGTAATTTTAATTGATTTTCAAGGGGAAAAACAATAGTAATTTTGATGGTAATTGGGGAAAAAAGCTAGTCAATGTAATCATAAATGAATATGAATAATTAACGATGTAATTGTAATTGAAAATTGTAATTGACCCCAACCCTGCCTCTGATACACATGAATACTTCACAATTAACGAGTGTTTTGAAATAAATCAATCTCCCTTGGTTTTCTTTTGAATGCACTTTCAGGAGTTCAACCTGAAAAGTAATTTACAGACAATGAATGCTATAACCTGCACTCCTTAATGTTCATAACGTTGTGGCTAATTGGTGTAAATAATTCATTTTAATTGTCTCCTCTCCTCTTCTCATGAAACATTCACCCCGACAGGTTGTCATCTCGCTGCCATCTGCTACACATTTGGATTCAGTTAGAGGTGACTTCCAGTCTGCTAATAGACTTTCATGGTTTTTTTCTCGTTACATATATTGTTTTCATTTCTTCTCGTGTACTGTATATAGCACGTTAGAGATTAAATTGAATCTCACTGGATATGTTTAAGTGTTAAAAAGGCCAATTAAAAGTTGCACCTAACTTCTTTATCTGCCTTTCCCAGACCAGGACGATGAGGACTTTAAAGCCTATATCTCAGCCAGCATGCACACATCTACACACACTTCAGGGCTGATGATTAATCTACCATGGTGTACAGTAAGGCAAGATATAAGAGAATCTAAGGGGAAAACTTCACAAAAAAAAATCTATTTTTAAGAATAAAGCACGTCATCAAGTGTCTACAGATTATTATTCAAGCCCTGATAAAGTCAAACTGTGGACAGTAAGTAGATACATTCACAAAATCTTCTAAATGAAGATCATTGATAACTAGAATTTTTGCATTTCCTGAAGTAAATGCACAAGAGGATGCAGGTGCTGGCCCGCGTCGCACCGCATTAGCTAAGCATTAGCATGAATTTGCATTGGCATTAGCTAGTGTGAGCGCTGCAATTGGTACTGTGTTGTTTTGATGCGCCGTGTATGTGTGATGTCATCAGCGCGCGTCGGCGCGGGAAGATGAGGTAGTGTGGTGTGGGTGAAAATAAAGGGAGACGTCTGCCCTGGCGTTCCAAGAGTCTAAGTCGTGTGTTCTTGTCTACAACAGCAAGTGAGAGCCCCTATAACTCGGACGTTACATTGGTGGCAGCGGTAACTGGAGAGTGTGCTGGCTTTGACTGTTTATTTTGTGGACAATTGCTGGACTTTCTAGTCGGAGTTTTTTTTCTGGCTAGCAGGCTCGTGTTTGCCCGGGTAACAACATGTTTTCGACGCGGATGCCCGAAACGGTGGACTGTGACATGGATGAGGATTATTCCAAACCTGCTGCTTCATGGGCTGCTGGCGGGAGTAGTGTCAAAGTGGAGCTCCCGTCGCCATTTCGTGGGGACGGTCAGAAGCCATTCAGCACGTGGATTAAGCAGTTTGAAGCCGCTGTGCGCGCCCAGACGGGACGCGCAGGCCGCGGTGCTTTTCATGCTAATTTGGTGAGTCTTCTGCCAACCAGACTGGATGGAGCGGCTTTTCTGTTGTGGGATAGCTTTCCCCCGGATGTACAGTGTGACTTTGAACGGATGAAAGAGAGATTAAAGGAGGCTTTTGGACAGAAGCAGTTCCTGTTATACTTTCAGACGTGTGTATCTGCAAGACCTCGCCAGGTGGATGAAAGTTTGGAGGTCTATGCTGCTGACATCTCCAGGCTTGTGATGGAGGCTTTTCCAGACTATGACAAAGCCGCACTGAACGGTGAGAAATTCAGACGTTTTCTTGCCGGACTTGATCCTGCTCTCCAAGCTAAATGCCATGAGCAGGGAGCGACGGACATGGAGGAGGCACTGATAATAGCTGGTCGCTGTGAGCGGGCGAGGTTGTCCCTGAAGGCGACCGTAACTGCTGCACCTTTTCCTCCATCTCATGTTGCTGTGGTTTCCTCTCTGGATGGTGTTGTGGGCGCTAATTCTGGTGGTGCCGAGAAGCTCTTCGATGCCGTTGAAAAACTCACATCCAGGATGGACAGCTTGCAGATGGAGGTGAGAGGCCTGAAGGCACAGCGATGTGAGGATGAGCGTGGTGGTCGTGGTACATCCTCCCTGGGCGATCCACGGACACGCAGGGACTGGCGGCCCGTCTGTCACTGTGACTGTGGCAGAGTTGGTTGCAGGTCTATTGACAGAGATTTCCAGAGGGATGATCAGCCAAGGGGTCGTTCTCCACAACGCGGATATCGGAGTGGATACAGGACCAATGAATGGTCGCCTCAGGAGCAGATGCACCGGGACGCCGCCGCGAACTTCTCGCCACGACGGACGGAAGATCGAAGCTCAGGAGCACCCCTTCCTTCCGAGACACGACAGCCGAGACGGGAGGTGAGGTTCTCGTCTCCTTCTCGGCGCACTCCATCTCTTTCCCCGCACCGGCCGGAGAGGGGAAACTTCCAGTAGCTGGCATTGAGGCCCGGATACCAGCTGCTTCGCCGCAGGGTCGACCTGAGTGTTCAACTGTTTCGGCTCCGGATCCAGTGATGAACTCATGTATGGTGAGCGAGTCCAAAGTTACAGCATACGTTAAAGGTTTGGTGGAAGGTATGGATGTTACTATGCTGATTGACTCTGGGTCTACTGTTTCATTGATTTCTGAGGAATTTAAGATGTCTGTCCCATCACTCCGTAAACGTGTGTTACAGACTCAGTACACATTTGGTCGGGCTGTTAATGGAAATTTACTGGACACTTTGGGGACTGTGACTCTCTCTATACAGTTAGGGGGGAAATGTTATGAGCAGGTTGTTCATGTTGTGCGGGGATCCACACAGACTGTCCTGTTAGGCTTTGACTTTTTGCTACAAACTCATGCTATTTTAGATGTGGGTCGGGGTTTCCTCCGCCTCAGTGACACTGATGTTTCTCTTATGTTGTCTGTGGACTTCATTCCTATGTGTTGTAACATTTCTGTGTCTGCTGATGTTGTCATTCCACCTTTCAGTGAGATGATTGTGCCTGTGCAAGTGGAGTCTTCTAAATATGTGGAGCCTCCCATTGCCTCTTACTTGGGCTATTTGGAGCCTGAGCTTCGGGACAGTGTGGGTCTGGTGGTTGCACGTACAGTGGCGCCGGTTAATAATGGGCACACTGTCGCGCGGCTGTTGAATCCTACTGACCATGAACTGGCTCTGCATCCTGGCTCGCATTTAGGGGTGTTACACCATGTTAACGAGTGTGACATATTTGCCTCCACGGAGTTTGTTGGTTCTCATTGTGTAACTGATCCTCTACCAGATTTATCTGACTCTGCTGCAACAGATGGGCAGAGGCAGCAGCTGCGGTCCTTGCTGGAGATGCATCGGGGCGTGTTCCTCCCTGGTAGGAATGACGCTATTGGGACTGATTTGATTAAGCATCACATCAACACAGGTGACAATCTGCCAGTTAGACGACGAGCTTATAGGACATCCCCAGAGAAAAAAAAGGAGATTGAGAGGCAGGTCCAGCGTCTTCTGGAGGACGGCGTCATTGAGGAGAGCTGTAGTCCGTGGTCTTCCCCTGTGGTGCTGGTGAGAAAAAAGAACAACGCATGGCTGTTCTGTGTGGACTACAGGGGCCTGAATGCTGTGACAATTAAAGACTCTCATCCGCTGCCGCGGGTGGATGACACACTGGACGCCCTGGCGGGGACCGCCTGGTTCAGCACACTGGATTTTTCTGACGGTTACTGGCAGGTGGAAGTGGCGGAGCAGGATAGATTCAAGACTGCGTTTACCACTGGCCAGGGCCTTTATCAATTCAGGTCAATGCCCATGGGTCTCACCAATGCGCCTGCGACGTTCCAGCGGGTTATGGAGTTGGTATTGAAGGGGCTGCCATGGCACATCTGCATGGTTTATCTCGACGACATTCTGGTGTACAGCAAAACATTTGAGGATCATCTGGGGGCCCTGGGGCAGGTTTTCGGCCGCATTGGGGAAGCTGGACTAAGACTAAATGCCAGGAAGTGCCATCTTGCGTGCGACAGTGTTGTCTTCCTGGGTCATGTCATCTCAGCCGAGGGGCTCCGCCCGGACCCTCGAAACACACGCAAGGTTATGACCTGGCCGGTACCCCAGTCGGCAACAGAAGTGCGTGCGTTTCTGGGTCTCTGCTCCTATTATCGGAGATTTGTCAAAGGTTTTGCTCAACGTGCCGCTCCTCTCAGTCACCTCACGGCAAAGAATGTCCCATTCCAGTGGACGGGGGACTGCCAGATGGCATTTGAGTTCCTTAGAGACGCTCTCTGTGCAGAACCGGTCGTCTGTCACCCTGACTTTGCTAAGCCTTTCAAACTGCACACTGATGCATCTCAAGTAGCAGTTGGTGCTGTGCTGGCGCAAGACTCTGACGGTCAGGAGAGGGTGGTGGCTTACGCTAGTCAATCTCTCACAACGGCTGAACGCCGGTGGTCCACATTCGATAGAGAGCTGTGGGCGATTGTGTGGGCTGTCCGAAGTTTTAGACATTATTTGGGACTTCATCAGTTCACTATTGTCACAGATCATCAGCCCTTAATGGGTCTTCGGAAACTCGTTATTGACAATGACAGGACGGGGCGTAGAAGTCGCTGGGCCCTGGAGCTGGACCCCTATGATTGGGTGATTGTGCACAAAAAGGGGGCCCAACATACCAATGCTGATGCTCTGTCACGCAGACCCGGGGTCGATGAGGGGGTGCTGGACAATGGTGCCCCGTGTGCCTCCACCACTCTCAGAAGCATCAGCACACAAACAAACATGGACAGTGACTCAGCCGTTGTGTGTTCGGTTGAGTCTCCCCAACCCGATTCACCCTCGGATTCGACACCACCTCCCGTTAGTTGTGCTGTTGATCAGGATCAAGCCTTGGTGTACGCACTGTCACATGATGGCTCCAGTTTGAGAGAACTCCAACGACAAGATGCGGACGTTGGCCAAGTTTTGGCCTGGCTGGAGGAGGATCTGAGACCCCCTCGGTGGAGGCTGAGAGGTGCGAGCCGGGGTTTGAAGAAACTGTGGCACGAGTTTCCACGGTTGAAGTTGGTTGATGGTCTCCTGTACAGAACTGTTTATCTTTCTGAGGCTGGCTTGGCCACCCAGGTAGTGGTCCCTTCCACCTTGGTCCCTGAGGTCCTGCAACTTCTTCATGGCGCCCCTCTCACGGCTCACCTGGCTCATGAACGTGTTTTGGCGCGTGCGAGAGCTGTGTGTTATTGGCCCTACATGCACACGGACATTCTTGCATGGTGTGAACAGTGTTATGCCTGTCAGAGGAGAAAGTCCCCGGTGCCAAATCATCAAGCCCCCATGAGGACTTCGCAGTCTGAGAGACCGTTCCAGCGTGTTGCTGCTGACATCCTGGAGTTACCTGTGACATCTGGTGGTAACCGCTATGTGTTGGTCGTTGAGGACTATTTCTCCAAATTTGTCAACCTTTACGCTATTTCTGATCAGAGGGCGGCCACTGTCGCTGAACGTCTCTTTAAGGATTATGTCCTGGAACATGGGGTTATGGAAACATTGCACACTGACATGGGCAGGCAATTCGAGTCGGAGGTCGTGAAACATTTATGTTGCAAGTTGGGTGTGAGGAAGACCCACACCACGCCTTATCATCCGAAGTCTGATGGGATGGTTGAGAGGTTCAATAGGACCCTAATTGATCAGCTCGCTAAGACTCTTCTGTCATGTGAGGGGGAGTGGGACTGTTTCCTTTCAGAGGTGGCCTTTGCCTATAACACCAGTGTGCACTCGAGCACTGGGTTCACACCTTATTTTCTCACGCATGGCAGGGAGGCCCGTACTCCAGTGGATGTGCTGTTGGGTCCTTCGGGGCAGCCCTACGCGGGGCCTGTGTCTCTGGAGGGGTTTGTGGAGTCCCTCCTCAGGCGCTTGGAGACAGCGTTTGGTCTGACACGGGACAATAACTTTGGGGCGAGCTTAAAACAGAAGACTTTTTATGACAGCAGGATGAGGCACGAGCCCTATGAAGTGGGGGATCTGGTGTGGCTCAACGACCCCACGGAGAGCCGTCGCAAACTTGCTCCGCATTGGAAGGGTCCTTACTTGGTACAGGCCCGTTTGGACACGGATGGCATGGTGGGGGTCACGTATCGGATAAATAGCCCTTTTGCCGAGGACCCTCCTCACCAGACTGTTCATTATAATAGACTCCGCCGCTATGGCCTGCCGGCTGCCGTGCCTATGGCTGGTTCTTCGGAATCTGGTCACGCCCCTTCTATGTCGCCTGTGCTGCAGGAGTTGGTTACCCCCCACGGCAGCCCGGGTGCTGTTCCTTTGCCTGGCTCCGCTGGGGGTGGCGGCATGGGGCAGGTTGGTGTTTCACCTGGTTCCCCTGTGCCTGCTCTGGGTAAAGTCTCCCGGGCTGGGAGGCAGTCACGGGTTCCTACTCGTTTCCGGGACTATGTCTTGGAATGATTTTGTTTTATTTTGTTGTTTTTATTTAGGAAGGTAATTTCCCGTGTGAACGGGGTGTTTTGTTTTTTTGATTGTTCTGGTTTTTTTTTTTTTTCTCTCTTCTTCTTTTCCGTGACGGCATTGTGTGTTTTCTCAGGTTGGTTCTGTCATGTTCATGGTGCCTTGTTTTCCCCTCCTTGGGTTGTTTATGTTCTGGGGGGTGTACCCACTGTTTTTTTTTGAAATGGGGACATTTCTTTTCCTGAGGGGGGACGCATGTGAGCGCTGCAATTGGTACTGTGTTGTTTTGATGCGCCGTGTATGTGTGATGTCATCAGCGCGCGTCGGCGCGGGAAGATGAGGTAGTGTGGTGTGGGTGAAAATAAAGGGAGACGTCTGCCCTGGCGTTCCAAGAGTCTAAGTCGTGTGTTCTTGTCTACAACAGCAAGTGAGAGCCCCTATAACTCGGACGTTACACTAGCATTAACGTGATCTAGCATTAACTTTAGCATTAATACAGCATTAACACAGTATTAGCATAATGTTAGCTTTTACCTAACATTAGCATTAACCTAGCATTAATACTAACTTAGCATTAACCTAGTGTTAGCATTAACCTAGCAATATCATTAGCCTAGCATTAGCATTAGTATTGCATTAACATTAACCTAGCATTAGCACTAATTTAGCATTAGCCTAGTGTTATCATTAACCTAGCAATATCATTAGCCTAGCAATAGCATTAGTATTGCATTAGCATTAACCTAGCATTAGCATTAACCTAGCATTAGCTAAACATTAACCCAGCAATAGCTGAACATTGGGAATAAGGTTGAAATGGGTTGAAGGCACAAGCTGAACATGTTAAAGGTTGAAGAATGGCTGGAGATGAATTTATTTTTATTGGGTATTATTTATATTCTTACAAATATTCTTCTCAAGGTACATAAAACCCATTTTGTTTGTTTTTCAAACACTAAAACATCACACTCTACATATTCAAAACACACACCCACAAAAAGTAATAATAATAAAAATAGACTATACATATATAAACATACAAATACACACTAAAAATAAATAGCTTAACAACTCAATTTCATCAGACAAACAAAAGGTAAACAAAGTAAAAACCAGTGGAAATACACAGAAATAATGTGTAACTTTAGGTTTGCAAAGGAATTACAGCGTGTTTCAAGTTGGTCTATACATCCCATTAATATCCTGTTACACAAAACTGTCAAATATAATACAATATAAATTGATAATTATGTGTATTGTGCAAAGTAGAATAAGAAAAAAATTAGCACATTTCCTGGAAAAGTTTCCTTCACATGTGGTGCCAACTTAAGAAAACAAATACAGGCTTGGTGAAAAAAAAAAAAAATAAATACAATTTAAACACAAGGCTTTGAAGCAGAGAAAAGTCATTGAACATTTTGTGTAATCAACGTTTTCGAGAACTCGTTTCTGCCCTAATGAAGTCTGACCTCAGTCTTTGAGTTATTCTCTCATCTCTGCACCAAGACTTTGGAAAATCCTCATCATCCACATGGCACCACAACAAGGGATCACATTCATCTCTCCTCCTCTATTGACGGCTTTATTAAAAGGCTTGTGGGACGGACGGCTGGCGGCGGGCCGCCGCCATGCATTTCAAAGGATTTTAAGGCGATCTACAGAGTCCGGGGTTGTAAAGCCTTCCAGTAAAACCATACCTTCATTATACACCCACAGCACAGAGTATACAGTAGATGCTCTGTCTATTGTCAACAAGCTGCTGTGTTCTCCACTTGTCAGGCTTTGTGTGCCCAATGCTGAGAACAGCCTTAAATTGTTTGTTTGGTTCACACAGCCCAACAGTTTACCTTTGCTGCTGTTGTGCTGCGATGGAGTCAATTACAAGAGAGAAATTATTTTTACACTTTGAAGTATTGACCCATTCTATTGTAGTTAACGGATCACCATGCAACCAAAGAGGAAGAATGCGTTTGGTCAGATTTCACAACATAAGAAGAAATTGAACACATAGAGCAGACATGGGCAACTGGGGGCCACATGGGGCCCTCACTCCACATTTGTGCAGCCCCCCAAAGTAAGCACAAAAAATGAAATAAATAAATAAAGGGAATAAACAGCAAACATAACCTTACTTTATTACTTCAAAAACAAAAAAAAATCCACATGAATGACTCCAAACCACACAAGATGAGTAGAAAGATACACAAAATGATTGAACAATCAACAAATCTAAAAGACTAAGAGAAACAACAAACATACACAAAAAGAGAGAATCATATAAAAATGATCATATGACAAATACACAAAATGACTCCAGAAACATTCATCGTGACAACAAAATACACAAATTGACAAAATACACATAAATGACTAAATGAGGACACAAAATTACTTAAAATACACAGAAGAAACACAACATGACAAATACAAAATACATAATGTAATGACTTGAAAATAACAAGACAAAAAAATATAGAAAAATACAATAAAAATTTGAAAAATTACTTAAAAATACACAAAATAAACCGAAAAACACAATGCAGCATTAGCAAACACAAAATGAGATAACAGTATGCAAACACAAACCCTTTATTGTTTCCTGTGTTAATGCTCAGATTGGTCATTATTCTAATGCTGACATGAATGTTGATAATGTGGCCCTCAGATCAGATACAATCACATTTTTCTCACCCTGCTGTGAAAGTTGCCCATCTCTACCTGTGCGGTGTCTATCTTTAGGCCTCTTCCTACTGTGACAGTTATTAGTCCAGTCTTCTTAAGTGTCTAAAACATGACCAATGTGTGTCTCTACATTCTAACCAGTCATCTCTTCCTCTGCAGTTTGAGTTACAGTGGCTTGTGCAGTGAAATCCGACCAGCTTTCACTTCCCAACGCGCTCCGATGAGCCTTGACCGCCCATGACCCTGTCGCAGGTTTATTGATTCCCTTTGTTTAGCTCACTGTTGCTGGATAACTGAGCGCTGCAGACCAGGAACATTGGGATGCTCCACCACCACATCGCTGTGCTACTTTAGGACTTTAGACACGAGAAGAATCCTTCGATATCCTCTATCATCATGTTTAAACTTAAGTTAAAACATGTTTTTTTTTGTTTGTTTGTCATTTTATTTAAATTAGAAGGTGTGTGCGATATAGCTACCGATATTGATCCATTCCGATATCAGCACGAGTCATACATACTGTATATTACTATATTTGTAGTGTGGAATGGTAGAAGGTCTTGATTAAGTGATTAAGTTACTCACACAGAAAACAATAATCAGCAACAGTAGGTATGAGAAAAAAGATTACATTGAACATTAAAAAAAATAAGAAAAAGAAAGAAAAGAGAGTAAAAAACCCAATAGTTAGGAAAAAAAAACTTCCCCATTCATTACTAACCATTGCATTACAGATATTTTAACCTTAAACCAAAAAATATTCTACAATTGAATTAAATAAATAAGAACACCCTGACAATAACTTCTATAGTTCCAATAAAAACACATTATATATCAGAGTGCTTTTATTGCCCAATATAATCCATTCATCCATCCATTGTCCATCGGCTGGTGCCAATTCCAGCTAATATTGGGTGCTGGGGGGGGGGGGGGGGGGGGGAGACACCCTGGACAGGGCGCCAGTCCATCGCAGCGTAACACACACATTTTTTAATATGTCACTCCATATTGAACCCATTATGTTATTATTATCTCTGTCAAATAGGCTTGGGCGGTAATACTGTATACTGCATTGTCATAAAATAGCAACGGTATCAGTTTCAATACCGTTTAAACCAAAAATGCAATGCACTTATATAGGTGATAAGGATTCCAATATCAAATATAATTTATTTAATGTCTAAACATGATTATATGTCCAGCAACAGCTGTATGAGTGAGTGCTGGCTTCAGCTGTCAGTGACTGCTCTGATCGGAGCAGAGAGGAAACGCATTAAGACAGGCTTGAATCAATCCTTTTTTCTGCAAAAGAACATAGTATATCTTTATATTTGATACGTGGATTATGTAAATAGATCCACTGCTGTCTCTGGGGCGCACACTGTGCACCTGTGCTTGACGTGGGTTTGTTTCCCCGTGAGATGATCTGATGTTAACATTAACAGTTTTAGTTATTTATTAACAGTCTGTTAATAAAAGCAGGCTTAACACCAAAACAAACAAATATGAATCTGATATCTGATATTTGAATCTGATATCTGATATTTGTTTTCAGGCCAACATCGGATCGGGACACCCCTGGAGAAAAATACTTACTTTTACCAGCCACACACAAAATGACAACAAAAGAGAGAGAAACACACGAGATCACTACAAAATACACAAAAACAACAGAAAAACATACTAAACGACAAACAACCAAACGGCACCAGAAACACACACACAAAGAATAATTCAAAAATTACCAACAACATAACACCAAAAACACACAGAATGACACAAAAACACACAAAATAAAGATGATGTTTTGATTAGAACATGGACTGATAATACAAGGATCAGTCTTGGTCCCACACCATGCAGGAAATGACGGTAAATAAGAAAAGTGATAGAAATAAATGTAAATAATAAATACTGTTTCTTTCCATTACAAAATGTGATTCTTTAAAATGTGTGTTATCGCTTATTCATTCCATCATTAAAGCTCAAAAGATATGTTTACAGAATTCTGAGCAAAATGTTCTAGTTAGACAAAGGGGGGTACTTGGATTCAAAAGTTAGAGAAAGGGGGTACTTGAGCAAAAAAAGTTTGAGAACCACTGCTTTAAAGTGTGATACCATGATCAGGATATCTGCCAATATCTGGCAAACAGGATGTTTAGAGCTTGGTGGAGGTTTCTTGTTTTTTGTAGTATTTCTCTTTCCTCTCTACCTAAACCCACTTTCAACTTAACACAAACACACAAACAAATAGGAACACGGCGTATTGTATTCTCTCTGTCTTGCCTGTTGCTCCATCGCAGTCCCTTTCATCAGTGATATATACTTGGGTTTTCTAAATGAAATTCTCACTCGCCTCGTGCAGAGTAGTTTGGATGCCCTCCACGACAAATGACCTTTTGAAAGGTAATATAGAACTTGTCGAGCTGTATGTAAATAGCTTAAAAAACTATCTTTAATGGAGCATACACAGCAACGCAGAGAGGATAACTCTGCAAGTGACTACATGACTTCAACAATACACCATTTATAGACGACACGCTCTGTTAAGTGCAGTCCTGATACTTATTTTAGCAGCGGGTTGACCTTCATGTTTTTTTTTTTTTATTCTTTTCATTGTGCACATCCCTGTAATGCATGTGTCTGCCTGAGTAAATGTCCTTTGTAAGAGCTTGGCTGTATGACGCGTGCAAAGGGATTTTAATGTATTGATTCATGTCCACTCGTACAACAAGAACCAAAAGAAAGTCGCATTTCTACAGGCCTAACAAGTCTAAATGACTTGTTCTATTAACCTCCCTATTATCCTTGGGGTCAATTTGACCCCATTCAATGTTTATTATTCAAATAATAATAATTGGTTTCCTTTTTCTTAATTCATATTTCATGACTTTCCCTAATTTGATGGGTACAATTGATTAAAGGTCCCATATCATGCTATTTTTCACCAATCTCCATTTGTTCTAAGAACCCCAACAACATAACATTTGAGGTTTATTTTCCCAAAACTTGCCTGTTTTCTGGAGTTTTAGCCCTGTGTAAAAAGTGACTTCCTGAACAATACTAAAAACGGGCTGATTTGCGGCCTACTTATACATATTCATGAGTAGGCGTGTCTATAGACCCATTTACACACTCAAAACTGCACATTACAGTAAAACTCATGGCTATTTAAGAGGCGATTGTGAGTCAGAAAAACACTGTTTTATGAAGTATGTGCGCCACGCACCAGCAATATGTCGTTGCAGAGGTCGAGCAGCAGCAGCAGGGGACTTCAAACACTTCATACTCCTTACCGGAGCTGCTAAGTCACTTTCTTGTCACCATCTCGTCTAGCAATTACAGAAATAGTCCATTCAAGGTGTTAGTCTGCTGGACACGCCAAACTTCACCTCTCTCAGATGTGACTGCGGTAACGCCATCAGCGGTTTAAAACTAGAACGCCCGTTGACATCTCGTATATCTAATTGTCAGCAAACTCCACCACATTCTTGTTCTACAGCCTCCCAGGTACCTCTATGAAAATTTTCAACTGGATTCACTGTAGCATTGTCTCATTATTACACAAAACACACACAATACATACAGTACTGTACAGGATTATTTTACCAACTACTCACAAATGCTACAGTGAATGCTACAGTTTGTCACAATTTGCCCTTTTTCACTATTGTTTGTCACAATTTGCCCTTTTTCACTATTGTTTGCCACATTTTGCCCTTTTTCACTATTGTTTGTCACATTTTGCCCTTTTTCACTATTGTTTGTCACATTTTGCCCTTTTTCACTATTGTTTGTCACATTTTGCCCTTTTTCACTATTGTTTGTCACATTTTGCCCTTTTTCACTATTGTTTGTCACATTTTGCCCTTTTCACTATTGTTTGTCACATTTTGCCCTTTTCACTATTGTTTGTCACATTTTGCCTTTTTTCACTATTGTTTGTCACATTTTGCCTTGTTTCACTATTGTTTGTCACATTTTGCCCTTTTCACTATCGTTTGTCACATTTTGCCGTTTTTTCACTATTGTTTGTCACATTTTGCCCTTTTTCACTATTGTTTGTCACATTTTGCCTTTTTCACTATTGTTTGTCACATTTTGCTTTTTTCACTATTATTTGCAACATTTTGCCCTTTTTCACTATTGTTTGCAACATTTTGCCCTTTTTCACTATTGTTTGTCACATTTTGCCCTTTTTCACTTTTGTTTGTCACATTTTGCCCTTTTTCACTTTTGTTTGTCACATTTTGCCCTTTTTCACTATTGTTTGTCACATTTTGCCTTTTTTCACTATTGTTTGCAACATTTTGCCTTGTTTCACTATTGTTTGCAACATTTTGCCTTGTTTCACTATTGTTTGTCACATTTTGCCCTTTTCCACTATTGTTTGCCACATTTAGCCCTTTGTCACTATTGTTTACCCATTTAAGCTATCATTTGCCATTACAATACCACCTGGTTCCTTTATTTACCCATTTCTTTGCCCACTCTTGACTGCTTTTGGCCCATTTTAGTCAATTTTCTCTTTTTTCTTGCCACGTTTTTGCCACTTTTGGACCATATTTGGCCACTTGTTACCATGTCTGCCTCCACTCGCTCGTCCAAAAAAACCCCAAAAACGAATGGCCAGTCCACCTCTGCAGTGAAGTTATCTACACAGGGAAGGATAATGAAACGGAAACAAAATGAAAAAGAGCATTGTGACGCAGAAATAAAATGCACAGAATAGACTTTTGTACATAAAGCAAAGCTGTGCAGGTTGTATTCTACTGAGCATGCACCTCTGCCATCCCAACTTCTTTGTTTTGGCTGCGTTTGCTTTTGTTTGTAATTTTTCTAACTCTTGTAATGAGTAGAAAACAGGAGTGACATTTAGTTTGTGTCGTCTCCGGGAGGTTTCATTAAAACTGTACGTCTTTGATGTTGCAGGTGTAAACAGGATGTGAAGGTGAGAGACTGCAGAGGGAAATGAAGAGCTTCTGCACTTTGGCACATGATTGCTGTCCTGGCTTCACATTTGCAATTAGGGAAGAAGGGGGGAGGGGAGGGCTCTTCTTCTTCACTCAAAAAGACTTAATCACTTTTATGTGGGTATGCCTGATTGTCTGATTAACACCCTTTTTTTTTTTTTTTTTTTATCACGCCGCCTCCCAATCAGCTCCTCAGAGCAGCCCCTTCCTTTGCTTTGATTTGTTCCCGTCACAGTTAACCGTGATGATAGAGCGGCCGCCTAATGACCATACATCAACGAGGAGTGATGAGGGGCGTGCTGCGGACGTGCAGCACATATGAAGCCCCGCCCTCATCATTGTCCTCTGTTTTGACATCTGCAAGGAGAAGATGAGCCATGGTCCTATAATAGCAGGTCGCTTGACTTCTTGATGTATGGTAATGAGATTCTTAAAGTCCCGGAAGCAACTCTGACACTAATTTAATGGCCTTACAGCTGCTCTAACTAACGTAGAGTTTTAATGGACACAGGAATGAGACAGTCCGAACGTCGGCTTTTAAAAACACGCTTTTGGTCTCAAATGTCAAAATGGTGCTTGGATTTCCTGCCAATGAACAGAAATATGCACTTTAGAAATGTTTGCACGTCTGCACTCAGCGCAGACATGAGATTTTACGCACCATTGGGTTTGAGCAGGGACACAGTAATTCGACTGTTGATTTCTGATGAATTTCATGATCAAAGGTCCTGGAGAGCCTCTGTCCTGCATGTTTTAGATCAAAGCTGTCAAAATCATCATTTCAGAGGCTGAAGCACAAAAATTCAGATTTCTCAGAGGAAAAAAATTAGATCCAATATTGTGCCCTAATTCAATCTTCAGTGTTTCAACTATGTTTGAAATTCATTCAGAATTTCCTCAAATGTCCAACTCGACACTCGGGGTCCAAATCCAGCCTTTTAGAACATTCAGCTCGGCCCGCAGGAGAAAGTGAGACATGAATTGTGTGTAAACCACCAACTATCTCATTCCCTCCAAATGCACAAACTTAATGAAATAAATGACACATTTTTTAACCTCAAATTGTTAAAATAATTTCAATTTTTTTTCCTAAAAATATGATTCTAATTTTCCCGCCTAAAATCTGTGGCCCACCTGAGATTAAACTAGGGCTGGGCAAAAAAATAGATTTAATCGATTAATCAAATTTGTAGATTCAAGTTTTAAAAAACTTTTTGATTTTTCTATCTATTTTTAATATTTTTCTTTTTTCCCACCCTTTTCTGACTTTTTCACGTTGCGATGTGAGTCAGCCCCCTCTTTGTTTACCTTTTTGAGTAGGCTGTATATGTGTACTACAGGCATTTTTTTATTCACACTATGCTGAGATGCTATGGGATGTCAGATGTTATAAAATATGTATGTCAGATGTTATAAAATATGTATGTTAGATGTTATAAAAGATGTAGTAAATTGAAGTTACTGTGAAGTTGCTGTTGCACTTTTGCTTAAACCTGGGTTGAAGCTTGAAATTGTTGAATGACAGAGCCTCATTTACTTTTTATTTTGGGACTCTTCTATGCATTTTAACTCTTGAGGACATCACAGCAATAAAGTTGCACTTTTGACAATATTTCTGATGTCTGCAGTCATTTTAGGCAAAATTGCCCAGCCCTAAATTAAACTGGTCAGTTTTTGGCCCCTGAACTAAAACCAGGTTGACACCCTCAAGTCAGAACTATCATGTCTAGTTTTGACTTTAAGAAATGTTGAATTTGCACAATTCTTCTTCAAAATTGCCATTTGTATGAATTTCTATGCAACTCTTTGTGAGAAATCTTAAGGTTTTGGTGAAAAAATGGAGTAGTTAGTGAATATTTAGTTATATTTGTGAATTTTTTTTTTTTCTTTTTAAATAAAATATTTTAGCAGATAATCAGGCAAAAATAATTTAGAAATGTTCAGAAACTGAAATATCTCTGAGTTATGTCATAATAATGATTGTAATTTATGTATTTGTTTTTTTTCTGCAGCTTTTATTTTGAACTAAGTCCTCCTGCTGGCCACATACAAAGCTCTGGCGCGCTAGAAGATTGGGGCCGCGGGCCTCAAGTTTGACACCCCTGGACTTGGGCACCTCTAAAGTAGACAGGAGTAGAAAAAAAATTGTCCATCCAACATCTTTGTGTTTTTTTTTAGCATCATTTTAACCTTTTAATGCACGTCCCAGGCACATGTTTAGATGCATAATTCTCTTACTTTAATTGGAAAATTAAAACAAAGTTTCTAGTTTGCAAAAACACATAATAAAAATATGTAATACTTATATTTAGACTTCAAGACTACAAAATAGTTGCATCATGATAAAGATTTAATAGATATTTATAATTGTTTTATTGACGAATGCTTTTTAGGAACTTTGAAAAAAAGAAGTTATAATAGTAATGATAAAAAATACCTTGACAAAATATAGATTGAATATAAATTGAAAACAATGACATGAAAAAGATTGTCGTATTTTTTTCACACTCAATTTCCTTCAAGTCATGCATATTAGAGAAACTCAATTTCCCTCCCCGTTGCTGAGCTATGACTGTATATATGTATATAGGAGACAGTTGCCTGATTCTGTCACCACACTATCCATTTTTAGACACATGAATAATGCATTTATCACCTTTCCTGGAGGTTGTCACAAGAAAAGAAAGGGGGTAATCCTCCTGATCCACAATGAGGTGAAGTAACACTATTTCCAGAGTGTTTGGCAGAAGCAAAACAAGGTGCAAATTGAATGAATTCAACAATCCAACATTCACAAAGCCTTTTCTGTTTAGTTTTGATTGTTTCTGTTTGAGCATTTCCTGAAAACAACGTCTCACTGAGCAAAAACATCCACAGCGTCTTCTACAGAGTAAATGGACACGTCTGTCCCTGACTGTCTCACTAATGCAGCAAACTCTCCTTTCCCAACTGCATCATCCCCTAGGAGTGGTGTCCCTGGGGATTATGGGATACCTCAGGAGGATTAATGTCTTCTTGACAGATCGGCCACTTCACTGACTCTCAAACGTCGCTCAGTGTTGCTTGTTATTTGCCAAAAAACAAAAAAAATGGGTCAAAGACGCACAAGAAAGCCAAGTCCTGAGCTCCGTATGACGTGTGATGTTATTTTGGAACATGGCACACGCTGTCCTGTTCACCAAGAGATCATATGAAGTTTGTGGTTCCTCAAACATTTCAGAATTCTCTCCATGTGATGGAAAATCAGTTTAATCTCCCTAAATAAGTCAAGTCCTGATGTGTGTACGCGGCGTAATGTCCTGTTAGTTATTCAGGTCGTGGAACATGCGATAATCCAAACAAACTGGACTCACTTTGAGTCAAAATGAAGACAACTGAGACAAACAAGCTGTTATATCCTCATTTACTTGCATTATGTCTAGGGATGTAACGATTCACTCAACTCCCAATACGATTCCATTCACGATACTGGGACTGAAAAATATTCCTTTATGTTTTTTGGGAAAAAAACTAGAAAACACTATACTGTTTTCCTTTTATTTTTCATTGTCAAAAGAATCCCTTGAAAAACTATTGAAAACAAAGCAATTTCACTAAAAATAATTCTTGAATGAAATAAATAAAGGAATAATACAAATGATGAAGAAGCCTATTAATTTAAATTCTGGTTCTATAGTAAACAATGCAAAACTGCATAATAGTTCTTTTTTCTTTTTAAAAGTGCAACTGAAAATGTATTTTGTTCCTTAACAATTGGATTAAAAAAAAAAAAAAAAAAAAAACAGTCTGCACTGTATTTACGTCAGATATTTGTTTGGACCAGCAGAGGGCGCTGGTAACCCAGTGTTCGGTTGGGATGCAGCTTTTCTGTGCAGTGAAGAAGAGAGGCTATGCTAGCAGACAGAGCTAATAGAAAAACGTGACTTTTACAGATATTCACGTAATATTACAGATATTCTTTCGGTGCTAAAGGGGTAAGGAATCATTTATGATTTAAAAGATATTTAAAAAACAAGTAAATTAAAAAAAACATGTTTAAGAGTAGAAGGTGGCCAGAAAGAAAGTAGTGGCAGATTCCGCCCGCCGCCTCAGCATTTGGACAAGAGAAGGATAAATATATAAAAAAAAGGTAATGCGATTCAATTTTCAGAAAAACGATATGAACCGTGATACCTATGAATCGATTTTTAACTGCCTTACAATTCACCGTTACATCCCTAATTATGTTCACATTGTTTTGTTAGGTCTATGTTGTTATTATTATTATTCAAATACATCTAAGAAAGGTTTAATCCGTTGGGTTTTTAAACATTTATTTAGCTAACAAGTTATACACTTTGTTCACTGGGGCAGTGCAGTCACTATGGTATAAAT